>NW_020627707.1:1196767-1496767 GCF_003573695.1 Papaver somniferum | reverse complement strand
TAATCAATCTCATACTGATCAAGGTACAGTCGCGTTCCTTACGTCTTTGATCCCAGCATGATACTACGCACTTGATTCCCTTAGATGATCTCACCCACAACTAAGAGTTGCTACGACCCAAAGTCGAAGACTTTATAAACAAATCTGTATCACACAGAAAAGTCTATTGAATAGATAAATCTGTCTCCCACGGAAATACCTACAAGTTTTGTTCCGTCTTTTGATAGATCAAGGTGAACATGAACCAATTGATAACCCGGACTTATATTCCCGAAGAACAACCTAGTATTATCAATCACCTCACAATAATTTTAATCAATTAACGAAACAAGATATTGTGGAATCACAAACGATGAGACGAAGATGTTTGTGACCACTTTTCTATCTTGCCTATCAGAGATATAAATCTCAAGTCAATCTTATGATTGTACTCACACACGATAAAAAACAGCAAGATCAGATCACGCAACCACAAAGAAGATAGTTGGGTCTGGCTTCACAATCCCAATGAAGTCTTTAAGTCGTTAACCTACAGGGTTTCATGAAAAACCTAAGGTTAAAGGAGAATCGACTCTGGCTTATACAACTAGTATCATACATGAGGTATGGGGATTAGGTTTCCCAGTTCCTAGAGTTCTCCTTTATATAGATTTCAAATTAGAGTTTCCAATCTAAGTTACCTTGGTAACAAAGCATTCAATATTCACCATTAGATGAAAACCTGATTAGATTCAAGTTAATATTTTTCAACCGTTAGATCGAACTTAGCTTTTTATACACAAATGAAATGCACCTTCATTTAGGTTTGAGTAACCGTACCTAAACGTGTACACTTAGTTGGTTCAACAATAGTTAACCAATAGTTAGACATATGAGCACTTTCATATCAACCTTATTCATCTTCACCATAACTAGTTCAAATGACTCAAATTAACTAGTTTGAGAGTTGTTCAGTTGCTTAGATCTCATAGAAATGTACAAGACACAATCGAAGCAAAATCGATTTTGATTCACTTGAATCAATTGATGAACATTATAGCCACGGTTTGCAAAAATTGCATTTCTTATTATATAAATGTTTTAGTTCATGAATAAATCGATTTTAGAAAGTAACCTACTTAAGTATGCAAACGGGTACGCATACCTAAGTATCCGGACCGAGTTTGGTTACGCCAGTACGCGTACGGGTGCGCATACCTATTCACACTTCCAAACTCCAGCAAAAATTCACAGAAGTGAAACTTCCGCCAGTATGCGTATGGGTACGCATACTTTCCCATATTTCCAACAACCTCCGGTACGCCTACTTTAGGTTCCCAGTTTTGGACTTTTACACAAATGTGAGAACACACTCTGTTTATGTCCAAACATGGTTACTTGTTCTAAACTCTCATTTCAATCATTGAAACTTTCTTAGAGGATTTTAAAATAGTTGTTATCCACAAACTATTTTCATCAAAGCGATTTTCAAGTTATTGAAATAATCAACATGACTTTCGTCATGAGTAAAGATGAACTTGGCCAAAGCGAAAGCTTACAAACACATATTTCAAGAAATATATAAGCGAGATAAACTCGGCTCGAAATAGCAAATGTGTATAATTGAAGTCTATATAGCAATACGACTTTTGTCTCAAAATAGGAGATAGAATAGATAGACTTTTGAGTGATAGATAAGTTCAAGTCTCCACATACCTTTTATCGATGAAGTTCCACAATTTCCTTGAGTAGTTTTTCTTCTTCATTTGATGAACGACGTGTAGTCTAAAGCTCAACTACACTTACTATCCTATTCCGAGACTTAGCTATAAGAGCAACTGCAGTGGTGCGATCATAACCAAAGACCAAAAAAATCGACCAAATTTAAGTTTAGTCCGTGGTGTTACACTAGAGTGGAAGAGTAAATTTGGTCGCTAGGAAAAGGTATACACCAAGATCACATTATATGCCCGCCCCATCACCAGGATTACACTATATGCCCGCCCCATCACCAGGATCACATTATATGCCCGCCCCATCACAGGATCACATTATATGCACGTCCCATCAGCCATCAGGAGAACTTTATATGTACGCCTCATGAGGATCACATTATATGCCCTCCCCATCACCAGGATCACATTATATGCACGCCTCATCAACATGATCACATTATATACCCGCCCGGTGATAAACGAACATTATACATTCGCTCGACTACATATAGTTTTGGTCTTGGTCCCAGACAAAATATAGTCTGGAATTTGGTTTTGGTCCGGCTTTTAGTCTTTACTCCGTCCCGCTGTGTCTCGTCTATGGACCATAGTTATAGGTTTGATCGTCCACTACGGACGCTCTAAGTAGACTAGAAATCAAGACTTATAGTTTTGGCAACTAAACTTAACAAACAAGCTTGAGATAGCAACGCTTGCAAGTTCGGCCGAGCAATGCTCTAACAATAGGCTCTACAAATACTTAAATCCTCTTCTAGAATGTATCTAGTACCATGAACTCTGGGAGGCATTCTTGAATGTGATTTTTGATTGAGTGAGGTATAGAATAGAGGTCTAAATGTGTGAATTTTGGAGTTAAAATGGGGAGTATTTATAAAGTTCAAAATTGTAGACGTTGGATGGTCAAGTTTTCTAGCCGTTGAGATATAGCGATTGGCAGGTTTTTTTAGACGCTCGCGAGTGAACTAAATCCACGCGTTTCTTATGCAGCAGGCGGCGGCTCCACATCAAACGTGCGTTCCTTCATCGTCCACACTCAACAAACCAATAAATTTGTTGGTTTGTTCATTCGTTTTTCATGTTTGTTGAGTCCATCATGGGAGAAAAATGAACAAATCATGGATTTGTTGAGTTCATATGAATTGCCCTTAGGTCCTAGGAAAATTTTGAGTCATCCTACATTACTCAAACCACTATGCATATTTTTGGTCAGAAGCGACAGACTCATAGATCATGGCTCAGTTACAAATTATCAATTCATGAGAAGATTTTGAGTTACAATGGCATGTTTGAGTTAAGAGACATATTTTGCGTCAATTTTTTATTTTATTTTATTGATAGTTTGGAATAATGGTCTTTGGACTACATCCTTTTATTTATGGCAATTACGGGGATACCCTACCCCTCCACAGTGGGACTACAACAGAGTAAATTTTGAATCATATTAGTGGGGGCTGTAGGGGGCTGAGCTTTTGGGGTCTTAAAATACTAATTGCAACCAAACCATGGATATGGGGAGACCTAAACTATGTAAAAGTTTCAAAAATACCCTCAAAAAATTAACTTATTACCTTTTTATCCTTCCATTAACTAATTAAAAAATGATTAATGTAATCTAATTAAAAAAAACACCGAAAATCATTAAAAGAAAAAAAAAAACTCTTCTTCTTCTCTTCTTCCCCTCTTTTTATTTCCTTCTTATTATTCTTCTCTTCTTCGTTTGAGACGATTAATTGTCGGTTCAAAAAAATTTCATCGTCGATTAAATTTATTGTATAAAACCATGGGTGGACAAAAAGGAAAAGGCAGGGAAATCGTCGAGTCCACCTCCTCCTGAACCTGATAAATCAAGTTCTGAAAGTGAAGATGAAACTGAAAATCAACAAGAAGTGAACCAAGGAGATGAACCAGCCGCCGAAGCTCCCGATACGACTGCAATAAGGTATGAATCGAAAAACCCACTATTTATTTAAGAGTTTGGTTGATTATTCAGTTAGTTTCGAAAAATTTAGGTTTGAAAAAACAGTTTCTGAAACTGCTTACGGCCGGGAGTTCTTTGTTTCCCAGCCGTAACCACTGTTTACGGTAGGGAATACTAATAAATCCTAGCCGTAACATGGGTGATACAGACGATAACTTAGAAGGCCTAACTGCAACCTATAGTTTACGGCTAGGTTATATATTCCTAGCCGTATATTACACTGCGCTTCAAATTCAACTTAATGGTACTTTTTACGGCAGGGTGATCCTATCCGTAGTAGGAAAAACCAAGACGTTTTATGTGTCACTGGTAAGTCGATTGGTCATCGTACAATCTGTAAAATGGAAACGGTTGGTGATGTCAACTGTTCCTGGCCGTTATTGTTTTCCACGGATAGGAACTTAGAAAACCTAACCGCAACCTATTGTTTACGTCTAGGAATAACCTAGCCGTATATTACAATGTGTTCACAGTAAACTCAATGATACTATTTACGGTTGGGTTTTTCCTATCCGTAATAGGAAAAACCAAGAAGTAATCAATATTTCCTGAACGTTTTATATGTCACAGTTAGGTCGATTGGTCACCTTTCCATCCATAATCTATTCACGGTGGTTCTCAATGACTGGAAATGTGTTCAATTCCCAACCGTATTTACTTGTAATCAACTTTAGTTGGTGATCAATTTTGAACACTGTTGTTTATAATTTTGTTTTTAATCAAAGTTGAACAGAGAAAATGAGAAGATGAAGAAAAGAACACAAGAAGTAACAACTTATAATGTCCCGACTCCGCAACCTCATCACGCTAAACCATTGGGTGCAAACGCAAGGAATACCGCTTGTGGACGAAGTGGAGGTGGAGAAACGGAAAGTGGAGGGAATAAAGGTAGATTAAATGAAGGTGGAGTAAATGAAGGTATATTAAATGAAGGTGGAGGAATTGAAAGTGGAGTTGCCACTGATGGTGGAAATAAAGGTGGGGGAATTGAAAGTGGAGTTGCCACTGAAGCTGGAGTAATTGCAAATGTGGTTGTTGAAAAATCAAATGAAGAGATTGAAGAAGCAAACTTGGATGAAACAAGTAGTGCTGATAAAGGTAAAGTCGTAGTGGGGGAGGAAAAGAGGAATAAGAAGAAGTATCCACCAAAAGAAGTGAAAAGACAAATCATTGATGCTATGGTGCCTTTACCTACCAAGAAGAATGGGAGACCTTGGGGTGATCCAAGAGATCGTTCCGTCTTGTTTGGTTACCCGTCTTCATGGGCTGCTAGGGTTTGTGGAACAAAAGTAATAAATCAAATTACATATATGTTATTTTCATTTTATTATGGATTATTAATTATAATAACCAATTTATTTTTTTGGTAGTTCCTGGATAAAGTGGTCCCTAAACTAAAGCACTAACAAGGAAAATTTTGGCCGTTGGATAGAAAGCATCCAGATGTGCAAGCTTTGGTAAAAGCTTCAGGGTTATGGACTGGAATCGAGGCTTTGCAGAAGACCTATTATGTTGTCACTGTTTGTGGGTATAGAGAAAGATTCTGTCCCGAAACCATTGCTTTTCTACTCCCCTTCGGCGAGATGTCTATGACTCCGGATGATGCTGTAGTTGTAGGAAATCCTACACTACACCCCTCATATGATTTCATTATTACTCAACTCATTTTTAGATTTACACTCTTAATTTTATTGATCAATCTTTGAATGTTCTTACAAGAAAAGATAAAGGAATCAAGAATGACCTCAGCTCTAGACTTTCTCTCTCCTATTTACTTGTTTCTTACTCAAAAAGATCTCTCCCTTTTCTTTACAACTGAACAACTATTTATAGGGAAATACATAGTGGATGACAGCTAATCTGTCCTTTATTTTCGGAAATGACTTGCGATATTCTCGCAACCTTACAAATCTTAATCTCGCAAACTCTCTAATTTTCGCAGGACCATCACATGTTTCTCATGATTTTAGATGACGTCGTTTATTATATCATTTCTGAAATTGTTCTGCGATGTTGTTGTGTTGTGTTGTTGATAATTTCGCTAAGATATCATTGTAGTGAGATTCTGATCCTACATCTTGCCTCTTCTCATATCTTTTCTGCGAAGTAGAGAATGATGTGAGAAATGCCGCAGCTGTTCATTTCTTCATATTCTGCATTTATCACACGTACTCTTTCTTCCATCTGTTTCTTGACACGTCTTTTGTAACCGCTGCTTTTTAACCGTTTATATTTTTCCGTGTTAATCGTGTTTATCTTCTCGAGGAAAAATTCCCTCTATATATATTCTTTCTCACTCTCTTTTTCTTTCTTTTTATTTTCTCTGCAACTTCATCAAAGAAAATTACTGGTCTGGCTTTGGAAGGAAAAGATATATCCGAGGGTTTCAACAATTTTATTCCTTTTGACGAGCTTTTTATCTTGACGAAAGACTGTCTTGGGTAAAGCAAATTAAAGATGAAGTTGAAGAAGAGTTTGAGATATGTGGCAGAGCCGCGTGTAGAGCTAAAATAAAATTTAGTCTACCGGGTGAACGTCGTGAAACAATTAATATGACGAGGAAGATTAGCATGGTTCTTTTGAGGGAGAAGTTTGAGGATTCTCAAAGGAAGGTTGCTAGTAGACAGGTGGTGATGAACGAAGCAATATCTATACATATAGCTATAGCTTACTTGTTTCACTCTCTTGGGACCGTCTTTGTAGTTGCAGGAAATCCTACAGTACACCCCTCACAACATTTCATTAACATTCAACTCATTTTAGATGAACAATCTTAATCTTATTGATGAATATTTGAACAATCTTACAAGAAAAGATAAAGGAATCAAGAACCACCACTACTCTAGATTTTCACTCTCCTATTTACTTGTTTCTCAATTAGAAAAAGATCTCTCTCTTTCCTTTACAATTGAATGACTATTTATCGGAAAATACATAGTGGATGACAGCTAATCTATCCTTTATTTTCGGATATGGTTTGCGACATTCTCGCAACCTCACAAATATTAATCTCGCAAACTCTCTAATTTTCGCAGGACTCTCACATATTTCTCATGATTCTAGCTGACGTCATTTGTTATATCATTTATGAAATTGTTCTGCGACGCTGTTGTGTTGTGTTGTGTTGTTGTTAATTTCGCTAAGGAATTATTTCTGCGAGATTCTGATCCTACATCTTTCCTCTTCTCATATCTTCTATGCAAAGTAGAGAATGATATGAGAAATGCCGCAGCTGTTCATCTCTTCATATTCTGCATTTATCACACGTATTCTTTTTTCCATCTGTTTCTTGACACGTCTTCTGTAACCGCAGCTTTTCAACCGCTCACGCCTTTTCGTCTTAATGGTGTTTATTTCTTCGAGTAAAAAATCTCCTTTATATACTCTTCTTTCCACTTTATTTTTACTTTCTCTTCTCTTTTTATTCTCTCATCTCTGCAACTCTGTTGTTCTTCTGCAAGTTCTGCTACTGTAATTTTTCCCTCTTCAATCTTCTTACTTTTTATTCATTCCCATACTCTATACTTAAATATGCCTCCATGTGGTCATAGACATGAGAAGAATTTAAAAGACGTCCAAAAAGATCTTTCTGAGAAAGGTTTCACACTTTCTACCATTCTTGGTGAAAGTGCAAAGTCAATTCTTTCTGTCAAACTTTTCTCTGACCAGTATTGTGATGATCAATCAATCATAATTTCGCTAGGTCGGATTCTCGCAGGTCTCCCCATTCCTATTTATGACCCAGATATTCCTCTATTCTATGAAATTCTCGCTCACTCGGGATTTTCGCAAGCTATTTTCCAACTGAGTGCGGACTGCATCCGTCTGATGCTAGAGTTCGCTAACCGTGGTGATGGTAAAGGATCTCTGTACTCCAAAGAACTTAGGGATCCTAAATTCACAGACCTGGAGATAATTGCTGAGAAATACACAGTAGCGAATTTCTTTGAGAACTATGAACTGATCACCATGAAGAAAGAGAATACTCGCTGGGGTATTCGCTTAAAAAGGAAAGATAACATTGATGAAGCTAAAATTCTCATGCAAGACATTGACTGGCATTCGGGTAAGAACACAACTCCTCGTCAATCCAAAGATGATAAATGGTGTGTTTTTCCTTTAATGCTAAAAGTACCTTACATTTCTAGGTCAAATGTTCTTCCTGGGAATCTCGCTGCTTATCAACCTTGGGTTTTCTCTTGGCCCGAGAAGGAGAAAGAGGTATGTTCCTTCCAATTTAGCTCACTTTATATTTCTTTATTTGTCTTTATTATTTTGTTTGTAGGATCAGAATCTCGCAATGACAATGTTTCAGCGAAATTATCAGTGACACAGTACAACAGCGTCGCAGAACAATTTCAGAAATGATAAAATAAATGACGTCAGCTAAGATCGCGAGAAAGATATGATAATCCTGCGAAAATTAGAGAGTTTGCGAAATTAACATCTGTAAGGTTACGAGAATGTCACAAACCATACCCGAAAATAAGGGACAGATTAGCTGTCATCCACATTGTATTTCCTTATAAATAGTCGTTCAAATTGTAAAGAGAGGAGAGATCTTTTTTGAAGTAAGAAACAAATAAATAGGAGAGAGAAAGTTTAGAGCAGAGATCATTCTTGAATTCTTTATCTTTTCTTGTAAGAACATCCAAATATTAATTAATAAAACTAAGAATACAAACTTAAAATGAGTTGATTAATAATGAAATCACATGAAGAGTGTAGTGTAGGATTTCCTGCAACTACATAATGGCGCTAGAAACAGGGAGGAGTTGAAGATTATTCTAGAAAAAGCTAAAGATTGATATTGAGATTTGTGAAAATTTAAAGTGATTGATTAAGAATTTTTCATAATTTCTTGCAATACTGTTAACATTGAGAAATGGCTAGAAGAAGAAATACATCCGAACAACCGACTACTATTAGAAGAAGCAAAATAATTGCTGGAAGAGAAAGAAGTGAAATGGGAGAATCTACTAGAATAAGAAATAATAGAGAAAATCAAATTCAACCGCCAATTCAACAAACACTAATTCAAGAGAGGAATACAGATTATGACAGGGTGAGCATACACACTTGGCGATCAAATTCAGCAGAAGAAATATAAGAAGAGCAACAAAACAGAAATTATAGACAGGAAGAGAGAAATCAAGAAGCAGATGAAGGAATAATTCATGGAGGTGAGGAAATTGGAGCGTTAGAAACATTGAGACGAAGAATACATGAAGAAAGAAGAGTTGAGGCAGAAGAACGTGCGAATTTAACAAGGAAAAATCACGAATTAAGGATGGAGAATATAAGACTACAGAATAGAAGATCGAGAAGTATTACAAAATCATATTTAAGATCGACTAGAAGAGAAATAAGGCGAAATTCACCCACAATCAATGCTGGAAACAATATTCAAGAAGAAATATCAAATCCTAATGAAGAATATCGTGAAAATAGAGAAAGAACTGATGATCGTTACATTCCACAAAATGAAACTTTTGATGATGGGAAAATTGGAGGAAATCAAGAGAACGTACAAAATCAGGGACAAAATAACCAAGATGGCGAAGAAAATCAAGAGGAAGGGAGAAGAATTTTACATGTGAGAGAAACTCAAAGAAATCAACAGACAATTGAAGAAGAAATTGAAAGACATCATGCTGAACAAGCACGTTTAATCTGCGAACGTGAAAGATTGAGAGCGGAAATGGAAAAACAAGAGCTTCAGGAGACAATTCGCCAGAACAATCATGACAATCAAGAAAGAAGGCGTACACAAAACTGGAATAACGACAATCTCAATGAGGAGTATGATAGAGTAAAGAGAATGGCTGAAAGACAGCGAATTGAATTGATAAGAAATGAACAAAATTATGGAGGGGAAAATGAAAGACATCATCATTCGCGAATTCAAGATAGAGATGAGGAAGAGAATCGCAGAAGAAGACGAGATGAGGATAATGAAGAAGAGATGCAAAATTTCGCGAGAGAAGATAGACGTGAACGCAGAAGAAGAGAAGCAAAATTAAAGGGACCAATAGATCAAGATTCAGGTATAAATAAACAAATCTTGAAAGAATTAGAAGAAATGAGAGGAAAGCTAAATAACAGAGGAGAAGTAGGTAGAATACAATTGGATGAAGCAATAGAAGAAGCTGCGAAAACTCCATTTACAAGGGAAGTACAATTAGGAGGAATACCACCGAAATGCAATTTTCCCGCATTAACCAGCATTTTTGATGGAACAACTTGTGTAATTCAGCACATTAAAGCCTATGTGAGGTGCATGTTACAATGGGAAAATCATGATGCAGTATTGTGCAAATAATTCGTATCCAGCTTAACAGGAGAAGCGTTAAAATGGTTTGAAAGGTTTACCAAAGAATACAATAACCTTCTTCAATCATTTACAGACTACATTCTTGGGGGCATATATAAGTAATAATTCCTCACGACCTGGTATAGAAGATGTGTTTGGATTAAAACAAAGGGTTGGCGAAAGTTTGAAACACTTGACTAAAAGATGGAGAACTATGTGTAGCGAAATGGCTGGCCGTGTAGATGAGAGATATCTCATATTATCATTTATCAATGCTATGTTTGCAACAAACCTATTGTATGTCCAAATTTTCAGAGTCAAGAATACGATTACAATAACTGAATTGCGAGAACTTCAAGAAGAATACATTTCTCTAGAGGAAAGGCAAAATGAAATTGAATCATATCCAGTTGCGAACACCAGCTCACAAACAGCGAATGCAAGCTTATTACCCAAGCTAATAAACACAGTGGCGAATACTTCGCAAGTACAACAAGAGAAAGTGACAAGTAACAATCAGCAGAAATTGGTAGCTATGGGGAGCCGAGATCAAGAAGAGTATGAAAGAGAAAGAAATTTCTACAATCGTAGAGGAAATAACAAGATTCAAAGGCTCGATCAACCGCAAGAAACTTATGAAGGTAAAAGACAAAACTATAATAAAGGACAAGGAAATCACAAGGTAATATGAGAATAAATCAAGATGCCACCTCTACATGCAAGTGTGGAGAAGATATGGGAAGATATAATCTTGATGGAAAATATACCAACACCGTGTAACATGGGAACAAAACCACCTCCAAACCACAGAAGTCATGAATTTTTCTCTTATCATCATTTTCATGGACATACCACAAATGATTGTAAAAATGTAAAAAGAATTATTTTGAGAATGATAGATCAAGGAAAACTAAACGACTTTATGGTAGGGAATCCGCAATCTCAACCATTACCACCACCACCAGAACATCACAAAGTGAATACGATGAAAAAGAAAGAAACATTCTTCATAGAAGTTGGTGTAAAAGCAAAAAATCTATTCTGTCACTCTATCGTACATTCATATAAGACAATTGAATATTTTCATGATAATGTTTTGAGTAGAGTGTTCGCAAGAGATAATGACGGAAGAGAAATTATGAATATTGCGAAAATATCGCCACTAGAGGAATGGCAGAAACAGATCATTTCTTTTACTGCAGAAGAAATTCCCGAAGGAGAAGAGGTGCATGAAAATCCGTTGGTAATAAAATTAGAAATTAATCCAAAACCAAAAGAAGATGAGGATGATGAAGCTGAAGATTCATGGGCAATCAATATAATTCTAGTCGATACTGGAAGCTCTGTGAACATCTTATTTTATCATACTTATAAAACCATGGGTGGAAGAGATGATGATCTTATACCATCAACATATAAGATATATGGTTTTAATGGTACTGCTAACAAGCCTAAAGGGGAGGTTACTATGCGAATTCCATTGAAGGGAATATCTTCTGAAATCTCATTTTGTGTCGTTGATGTAGAATCACCTTACAATGCGTTAATTGGTCGACCTTGGATACATGGGATTCTAGGTGTAGATTCAACTTTCCACCAGTGCATCAAATTCTCTCACCCAAATGGTGTAGAAATCATAAAGGGAGATTGGGTCGAAGGAAAGAGATGTTACGAAACTGAGATAGAATCTTGCGAAGGAAGAGCAAACAAGAAGGAAAACTGGCGACACAAAATCAAAGATGTACAAAGAAGTGAGAGGTTGATGGTGGAAACAATCAAAAGAAAAGGAGAAGAGATGTTGTGAAATTAATGTTAGCTCAGAATAAAAATGATGAATTTACCACTACCAAGGAAGCAGTAGCAGAAAATAATAAAGAAGCAGAGGATGGCAAATGTAATAAAAACAAAAAATGTATGAATGATTAAGTTGTTGTGATAATCTC
This sequence comes from Papaver somniferum, assembly GCF_003573695.1. Classification (NCBI taxonomy): domain Eukaryota; kingdom Viridiplantae; phylum Streptophyta; class Magnoliopsida; order Ranunculales; family Papaveraceae; genus Papaver; species Papaver somniferum. The sequence goes on along the minus strand of NW_020627707.1, from coordinate 1,484,818 downwards.
GCAATAAGTAAAATTCTCAAAAATACATTTGATTGAACAACAAAATTGAGATTGCGAAATTCAAATACAATATAATGATTTGCGAGACTCTCGCGGAGATAATGAATTTTACAGAAAATAATCAGAGAAGAATGACAAAAAAGAAAGAGGCGAACCTTTATGGAGTACACCCTGGTTCGCGAATACAATTTCGCAAGAGGCAAATGTAAGACCTAAAGTACGTCATATAAGGAGGTACCTGTTGCATGGCTCAGTGAAAGGCTACACCACCCCCGGAACCTGAGTCATGGAGATTTGGGGTCAATAAAGCCCATCCGGGAGAGGCACCTTGGATTCTCAGCTTAAGCATATGACTTAGGTTGGGCGACTAAGGTAATAAGGACTTTTCCAAGGAGTCCAGATCTGATCAAGGCGCCGAGGTACACGGTTGAGTCAAGAGTGCCAGGGACGTTTGAAGCGTACCTTGCCATTCTTGACAAGTCTTGGCTTATACTACACTCGGCCTGAGAAAAACCCAGCTTAGGGTGCAGTCTCGTAACTATAAGCCATATAGGTAAAAGGGGTAAGAGGTTGCGAAAACAACTGGTTGTTGTTAAGACTGGATGGGAGGAGCTAACCTTGTATGGTAGAAGTACGCCTCCTTGAAGGGGCAACCAGGGGGGAGATAAGGGCGGCACCCTCCATTAGGGAGCTGCTAAGTGTCTTAAGACACAAATGTCATGAGGATTTTTATTCGCAAGGGTATTAAGGCTTGTCATATTTGTGCAACAATCCTGAAGAGGCAATAATACAAAAGAAAAAGATAAGACGAGATCAATGGGTTTTCGCATGAAAGTGCGAAGACGTCCTGCGATTTCGTCGCAAGACGGCAATGTCATGGGGCTTTATTTTCGCAAGAATATTTAGGCCTGTCATATTGTCGAAACATTCCTGAAGAGGCCATAATACAAAAGAGAAAGTTAAGGCAAGATCAGTGGGTTTTTGCATGAATGTGCAAAGACGTCCTACGATTTTGTCGCAATGACAAGAGGTGGAATAATAAGACCTTTAATTAGGAAGGAAAAATAAGACCACACAGGAATGAGATTATGAAAAGAAACAAAATTTAGTTCGCACAAGATTGCGAAGTTATACAATAAGAATTTTTTTATGAAATCTCTCATTCGGATTCAAATAACATAGGCAAGTATGGGAATGTATGAAATTAGAAAATGTTATTTGATTCCATATGATAGATTTACTCAAAGATTCAAGAATTAATGATTATATTGATTAACTGAATTGCAAAGAAGAATTGTTTTAATGCAGGTCAAAATGAAAGAAAGACAAATATACAGAAAGAAGAAATAAATGTACAAGTATTACAAAGAATCAAAGAAAGAAATAAAGACTACTTCTCGGTTGATCCTTCATTATCTTCATTAGACTTATTCCCTTCTTCGTCTGCGTCAGAATCTTCATCACCATCAGAACTTCCATCACTATCAGATTCTTCATCGTCAGCTTCGCTATCAGAGATAATAAAACTGGGAGTATTCTGTGGGATTTCTCCAAAAGACAAGGATAATCAGAATGTGGGATATTATGATCATCAAAAACCATTTGGATAGTCTGATTGCGAAAATGCATAGCATCATTCTTAAAATTCGCAACAGTGATCTTGATTTGATTCTTTAATCTAGAATACTTGTCGTTGCGAGAAGAAAGATTCTTTGCGAGTTCCTCCTTTTAAGCTTCGAGTTCTTCAATCTTTTCACGATATCTATTTTCAGAATCTGCGAGCAAAAGACAGTCAATTATTAACTTGATGAGAATTCATAAGAAACAAAAAATTAGTAAAGAAGAGCAGTTAGTAACCTTCTTTGTCAGAAATCATATCTCTAATCAAGGCTGTCTGCTCAACTTGAAGACTAACATTTACACCTAAGTCTTTTCTAGTATCATCTAAGATTTTCGCACCCCAAACAAATTCATCCTCACTACTTATAAGAAGACGAGAACGAATTTGATTTTCCCTTTCGCAGAGTTCGACATTCTTGCGGTTAGCTTCATCTCGTTCAAGTTGAACTTCAAGAAGAGCTTCTTGGAACCTCGCCAGAGCCTTGGCACCTTGATCAGAGATGCGATCCTTATCATCTATGAGACCAATAATTTTGGTTCTTAACTCATTGGTTTTCTCTTTATAATCAAGAAGGAGACGCTCAAATCGATTGGCTAAGCCTAAACTAGATCTATGATCAATTTCTAAGAGGCGAAATTTAGATCTAAGCTCATTTAGAGAAAGAGAAGAAATTCTATCATTTGAGAAGCTATTTAAGGAATTGGTAAGACGCTCAAGAAGGGTATTATTATCCAAGGCATTAGGAAATAAACGAAGAAGGGTAGCTTCATCAGAAAGACCATAATTGTCTGCAAAAAGGATTGTTTAAATAAGATAAAACAACAGGATGAATGAATAAAGAGAAAAGAGAAAAGTAACATACCGTAAAGCTGATTATTAGCTTGCTGAAGACTAGAAATTTTGTTCTTATACGAGGAAGAATCAATTTCTAATTGTCTGTTTTTCTCGCGAAGATTTTTAACTTCAGCTTCCAATTCTTCATTCTTTTTGCGAAATTGAAGATTTTTCTTTTCAAGATTTTCACGTCTTCTCTCTAGATCTGAGGCAACAACAAAAGAAGCTTTTCTAGCCTGCGAAAAAATATAAAAAATATTAATATAGAAAGAAATTTTGAATTATAACAATGAAGAAGTAATAGGATAAAAATATATCAGACTATTGAGAGAATGCAAAAAATCGTGAGTCACTGATCTAGAAACTCCACGAAGAGAGTTATCACCATCCAGTAAAGGAACATCTCAAAGGGTAGCGAGAGCTTTGCAGGTATCTGCGAATTGGATATCTCCCATTCCTTTTATAGAATCAGAAAAGAGGCCAGATAACTTAGTCATAGAAGATTCAGGTTGAGAATCTTCACTTGCAGCAATATCATCGTTGTCCTCATCACCCTTATCACTTTCAGAATTTTCGTGAGGAGGAATATTTGACGGGGAAGAAGAACGAACTTTCCTTTTCTTTGGAGGAGGACCAGTTGATTTTTTCCTTGCGAAGAGCATCTTTCCCTTTATCACCAATATTCGCAACATCAGCAGATTCTTCTACTTCAGCAATAATCTTCACACACAGATAGAAATAAGAAATGGAAGCATGGAAGTAACAGTACTATTTAAAACCATAGGAGAAAATTTCTTACCTCATCTGTGTATGAGCGAAGAGCTAACAGAGTACTAGATTTCACAGTCCTGTTATAACTATCCTTCAGTTTTTGGATCTGCGGAATGTCACAAGAGTTAGCGAACAGAATAGTAAAAATCAATAAATAAATATAAAATGAGTTAAAGGGGAGAAACATACCTCTTTCTCCTTCTCGAGCCAAGAGAAAACCCAAGGTTGATAAGCAGCGAGATTCGCAGGAAGAATATTTGACCCAGCAATGTAGGGTCCTTTTAGCATCAAAAGAAAAACACACCATTTATCATCTTTGGATTGGTGAGGAGTTGTGTTTTTACCAGAATTCCAATCAATATCTTGCATAAGAATTTTGGCTTCATCAATATTATCTTTCCTTTTTAAGCGAATACCCCAGCGAGTATTATCTTTCTTCATGGAGATAAGTTCATAGTTTTCAAAGCAATTCGCCACTATATACTTCTCAGAAACTATCTCTAGGTTTGCGAATTTAGGATCCCTAAGTTCTTTGGAGTACAGAGCTCCTCTACCAGCACCACGATTAGCGAACTCTAGCATCAGACGGATGCAGTCCCCACTCAGTTGGAAGATGGCTCGCGAAAATGCCGAATGAGCGAGAATTTCATAAAATAAAGGAAGATCTGGGTTATAAATAGGAATAGGGAGACATGCGAGAATCTGACCTAGCGAAATTATGATTGATTGATCATCACAATATTGATCAGTGAAAAGCTTGACAGAAAGAATTGATTTGGCATTCTCACCAGGAATGGTGGATAGTGTGAAACCTTTATCAGCAAGATCTTTTTAGATATCTTGTAAATTATTCTCATATCTATGACCACTTGGAGCCATGTTTGAATATAGAGTATGGGAATGTATAGAAAGTAAAAGGATTGAAGGAAGAAAAAATTACAGCAGCTGAATTTGCAGAAGAATAACAGAGTTGCAGAGATGAGAAAATAAAAATAGAAGAGAAAGTAAAAAGAAAAGTGGAAAAAGGGGGTAAGAAGAGTATATATAAAGGAGACTTTTTACTCGAAGAAATAAACACCATTAAGACGAAAAGATGTGAGCGGTTGAAAAGCAGCGGTTACAGAAGACGTGTCAAGAAATAAATGAAAGAGAGAGTACGTGTGATAAATGTAGAATATGAAAAGATGAACAGCTGCGGCATTTATCACATCATTCTCTACTTTGCATAGAAGATATGAGAAGAGGCAAGATGTAGGATCAGAATCTCGCAATGACAATGTTTCAGCGAAATTATCAGTGTCACAGTACAACAGCGTCGCAGAACAATTTCAGAAATGATAAAATAAATGACGTCATCTAAGATCACGAGAAAGATATGATAATCCTGCGAAAATTAGAGAGTTTGCGAAATTAACATCTGTAAGGTTGCGAGAATGTCGCAAACCATACCCGAAAATAAGGGACAGATTAGCTGTCATCCACTATGTGTTTCCTTATAAACAGTCGTTCGAATTGCAAAGAGAGGAGAGATCTTTTTTGAAGTAAGAAACAAATAAATAGGAGAGAGAAAGTTTAGAGCAGAAATCATTCTTGAATTCTTTATCTTTTCTTGTAAGAACATCCAAAGATTAATCAATAAAATTAAGAATACAAACTTAAAATGAGTTGATTTATAATGAAATCACATGAAGAGTGTAGTGTAGGATTTCCTGCAACTACATTGTTCGCTGACTCTTGCGATATTCTTCAGATCCAAAAACTGAAAGATAGTTATAACAGGACTGGGAAAGCTAGTACCCTGTTAGCTCTTCGCTCATACACAGATGAGGTAAGAAATATTCTCTTATGATTTTAAGCAATATATTGTTGCCTCTATTTCTTATTTATATCTGTTGTGTGAAGATTATTGTTGAAATAGAAGAGTCTGCCAATGTTGCGAAGATTGGTGATAAAGGCAAAGGTGCTCTTCGCAGGGAAAAACCAACTGCTCCTCCTTCAAAGAAAAGAAAAGTTCGTTCTTCCTCTCCTTCAAATATTCCTTCTCATGAAAACTCCGAGAATGATGAGGATAATGATGACCATGCTGCAAATGAGGATTCTCCATCTGAATCTTCTATGGCTAAGCTCTCTGGCCTCTTTTCTAATTCTTTGCAAGGAAAGGGAGACAGTCAATTTGCTAACACCTGTAAATCCCTCGCTACAATTTGTGATGTTCCTTTGCTGGATGGTGATAGTTCTCTTCGCGGAGTTTCTAGATCAGTGACTCCCGATTTCTTGCATTCTCTCAATAGTCTGGTATGCTTTATCCTTTTATTTTTTCCATTATTGTAATTTATAATCTCATTATATTTTAATAATTTTTATATTTTCTCGCAGGCTGGAAAAGCTTCTTTCGCTGTTGCCTCAGATTTAGAGAGGAGATGTGAAAATCTTAGAAAGAAGAATCTTCAATCTCGCACAAAGAATGAGGAATTGGAAACTTAAGTCAAATGTCTTCGCGAGAAAAACAGACAACTAGAAATTGATTCTTCTTCGTATAAGAACAAAATCTCTAGTCTTCAGCAAGCTAATAATCAGCTCTATGGTATGTTTCTTTTCTCCTTTCCTTTCATTTATTCATCTTGTTGTTTTATCTTATTTAATTGATCCTTTTTGCAGACATTTATGGTCATTCTGATGAAGCTACCCTTCTTCGTTCATTTCCTAATGCATTGGATAATGATACCCTTATTGAGCGTCTTAATAAATATTTAAATAGTTTCTCAAATGATAAAATTTCATCTCTTTCCTTGAATGAACTAAGATCCAAATTTCGCCTCTTAGAAATTGACCATAGATCTAGTTTAGGCTTAGCTAACCGATTTAAGCGTCTCTTTCTTAATTCTAAAGAGAAAATCAATGAGCTGAGAACCAAAATTAGCAGCCTCATAGATGATAAGGATCACATCTCTGATCAAGGTGCTAAGGCTTTGGCGAAATTCCAAGAGGCTCTTATTGAAGTTCAACTTGAACGAGATGAAGCTAACCGCAAGAATACCGAGCTCTGTGATAGAGAAACCAAAATTCGTTCTCGTCTTCTTATAAGTGATGAGGATGAATTCACTTGGGCTGCGAAAATCTTAGATGATGCCAGAAAAGATTTAGGTGTAAACGTTAGTCTCCAAGTTGAGCATACAACCTTGATTAGAGATATGATTTCTGACAGAGAAGGTTATTAACTGTTCTCCAATACTAATCTTTTGTTTCTTATGAATTTTCATCAAGTTATTAATTGATTGACTTTTGCTCGCAGATTCTGAAAGTAGATATCGCAAAAGGATTGAGGAACTTGAAGCTGAAAAAGTGGAACTCGCAAAGAATCTTTCTTCTCGCAACGACAAGTATTCTAGATTAAAGAATCAAATCAAGATCACTGTTGCGAATTTTAAGAATGATGATATGCATTTTCGCAATCAAACTATTCAAATGGTTTGTGATGACCATAGTATTCCTCATTCTGATTATCCTTGGCTCTTAGAAGAGATCCCGCAGAACATTCCCAGTCTGATTATTTCTAATGGCGAAGCTGATGATGAAGAATCTGATAGTGATGAAGGTTCTGATGGTGATGAAGGTGCTGATGCAGACGAAGAAGGGGACAAGTCTGATGAAGATGATGAAGGATCAACTAAGAAGTAGTTTTTGTTTCTTTCTTCAATCTTCTGTCATACTTGTACATTTATTCCTCTTTTCTGTATATTTGCAAATTCTTTTGGTTTTCCATATTCTTTAATATATGAGTTTCTTTCGTTTTGACCTGCATTCATTAAAACAATTCTTCCTTGCAATATGGTTAATCAATATAATCATTAATTTTTTTAATTTTTGCGTAAATCTATCATGTGGAAACAAATAACATTTTCTAATTTCATTCATTCCCATACTTGCCTCTGTTATTTGCATCCAAATGAGAGACTTTGCAAATCTTTCTTGTTTTGTGCCTCAATTTCGCAGTTGTTTATTTATAATTTCGCAATCTTATGCGAAGTGAATTTAGATTCTTTTCAAAATCTCATTCTTGTGTGGTCTTATTTTGCCTTCCTAATTAAAGGTCTTATTATGCCACCTCTTGTCATTGCGACAAAATCGCAGGTTGTTCTTGCACTTTCATGCAAAAACCCATTGATCTTGCCTTAAATTTTTCTTTTGTATTATGGCATCTTCAGGAATGTTGCGACAATATAAAAGGCCTATGACATTGCCGTCTTGCGACGAAATCGCATGACGTCTTCACACTTTCATGTAATGACCCATTGATCTCGTCTTATCTTTTTCTCTAGTATTATTGCCTCTTCAGGATTGTCGCACAAATATGACAAGACTTAATACCCTTGCGAGTAAAAAGCCTCATGACATTTGCGTCTTAAGACACTTATCAGCTCCCTAATGGAGGGTGCCGCCCTTATCTTCCCCCTGGTTGCCCCTTCAAGGAGGCGTACTTCTACCATACAAGGTTAGCTCCTCCCATCCAGTCTTAACAACAACCAGTTGTTTTCGCAGCCTCTTATTCCTTTTACCTATAGGGCTTATGGTTACGAGACTGCACCCTAAGTGGGGTTTTCTTCGGGCCGAGTGCAGTATAATCCAAGACTTGTCAAGAATGACAAGGTACGCTTCAAACACCCCTGGAACTCTTGACTCGACCGTGTACCTCGGCGCCTTGATCAGATTCTTCACTCCTTGGGAGAATCCTTATTACTTTAGTCCCTCCACTTAAGTCATATGCTTAAGCTGAGAATCCAAGGTGCCTCTCCCAGATGGTAAAAGAAATAACCTATTTTTTCCATTCCTCTAGTGGCGAGATTTTCGCAATATTCATAATTTCTCTTCCATCGTTATCTCTTGTGAACACTCTACTCAAAACATTGTCATGAAAATCTTCAATTGTCTTGTATGAATGTACGATAGAGTGACAGAATAGATTCTTTTCTTTTGCACCAACTTCTATGAAGAATGTTTCCTTCTTTTTCATCGTGTTTGCTTTGTGATGTTCTGGTGGTGGTGGCAATGGTTGAGATTGTGGGTTCCCTACCAAAAAGTGGTTTAGTTTTCCTTGATCTATCATTCTCAGAATAATTCTTTTTACATTTCTGCAATCAGTTGTAGTATGTCCATAAAAATGATGATAAGAAAAAAACTCATGACTTCTGTGGTTTGGAGGTGGTTCCGTTCCCATGTTCCATGGTGTTGGTATATTCTCCATCAAAAATATAGCTTCCCATATTTTCTCCACACTTGCGTTTAGAGGTGGCATCTTGATTTCTTCCCATACTACCTTGTGACCTCCTTGTCCTCTATTATAATTTTGTCTTTGACCTCCATAAGTTTCTTGTGGATGATCGAGTCTTTGAATCTTGTTATTTCCACCACGATTGTAGAAATTTCTTTCTCCTGCATACTCCTATTGATCTCGGCTTCCCATAGCCACCAGTTTCTGTTGATTATTACTTGTCACCTTTTCTTATTGTACTTGCGAAGTATTTGCCACTGTGTTTATTAGCTTGGGTAATAAGCTTGCATTCGCTGTTTGTGAACTGGTATTCGCAACTGGGTATGATTCCATTTCACTTTGCCTTTCCTCTAGAGCAATATATTCTTCTTGAAGTTCTCGCAATTCAGTCATTGTGATCGTATTCTTGACTCTGAGATTCTGGATACACAATAGGTTGGGTGCAAACATAGCATTGATGAATGATAAGATAAGATATATCTCATCTATACGGCCAGCCATTTAGCTACACATAGTCCTCCATCTTTTAGTTAGGTACTTCAAACTTTCGCCAATCCTTTGTTTTAATCCAAACACGTCTTCAATACCAGGTCGCGAAGAATTATTACTTATATATGCCCCCAGGAATGTAGTCTGCAAAGGATTGAAGGATGTTATTGTATTCTTTGGTAGACCTTCGAACCATTTTAACGCTTCCCCTGTTAAGCTGGATGCGAAATACTTGCATAATACGGCATCATGATTTTCCCATTGCAGCATACACATCACATAAGCTTTAATATGTTGAATTACACAAGTTGTTCCATCAAAAATGCTGGTTAATGCGGGCAAATTGCATTTCGGAGGTATTCCTCCTAGTTGTACTTCCCTTGTAAATGGATTTTTCTATAGCTTCATCTATAGCTTCATCCAATTGTCTTCTACCTACTTCTCCTCTATTATTTAGCATTCCTCTCATTTCTTCTAACTCTTTCAAGATTTGTTTATTTACACCTGAATTTTGATCCATTGGTCTTTTTAATTTCGCCTCCCTTCTTCTGCGTTCATGCCTTTCTTCTCTCGCGAAATTTTGCATTTCTTCTTCATTATACTCATCTCGTCTTCTTTCGCGAGTCTCTTCTTCATCTCTATCTTGAATTCGCATATAATGATGTCTCTCATTTTCCCCTTCATGATTTTGTTTATTTCTTATTAATTCCATACGCTGTCTTTCAGCCATCCTCTGTATTCTATTATACTCTTAATTGATATTACCGTTATTTCGATTTTGTGCTCGTCTTCTTTCTCGGTTGTCGTGATTTTTCTGGCGAATTGTTTCCTAAAGCTCTTGTTCTTCTATTTCCGCTCTCAATCTTTCACGTTCGCAAGTTAAACGTGCTTGTTCGGCATAACGTCTTTCAATTTCGTCTTCAATCGTTTGTTGATTTCTTTGAGTTTCTCTTTCATGTCAAATTCTCCTTCCTTCCTCTTGATTTCCTTCGCCATCTTGATCATTTTTCCCCTGACGTTGTCCATTCTCATGATTTCTACCATTTTGCCTATCATCAAAAGTTTCATTTTGTGGGACGTAACGATCATCAGTTCTTTCGCCATTTTCGCGATATTCTTCATTAGGATTTGATATTTCTTCTTGAATATTGTTTCCAGCATTAATTGTGGGTGAGTTTCGCTTCATTTCTCTTCTAGTCGATCTGGGATATGATTTTGTAATACTTCTTGATCTTCTACTCTGTAGTCTCATATTTTCCATCCTCAATTCGTGATTTTGCCTTGCTAAATTCGCACGCTCTTCTGCCTCAGCTCTTCTTTCTTCGTGTATTCTTCGTCTCAACGTTTCTAACGTTCCAATTTCCTTATCTCCATGAATTATTCCTTCATATGCTTCTTGATTTCTCTCTACCTGTCTATGATTCCTGGTTTGTTGCTCTTCTTCTACTTCTTCTGCTGAATTTGATTGCCAAGTGTGTATACTCACCCTATCATAATCAGTGTTCCTTCTTTGTATTAGTGTTTGTTGAACTGGTGGTTGAATTCGATTTTCTCAATTATTTCTCATTCTAGTTGATTCTACAATTTCACTTCTTTCCCTTCCAGCAATTCTCTTACTTCTTCTAACAGTAGTTGGTTATTCTGATGTATTTCTTCTTCTTCTAGCCATCTCTTCAATATTAATGAATTGCAAGAGATTATGTAAAATTATTAATCAATCACTCCAAATCTTCACAAATCTCAATATTAATCTTCAATTTTTTCTAGAATAATCTTCAATCTTCACCCTGTTTATAGCGCCATTATGTTGTTGCAGAAAATCCTACACTACACCCCTCACAAGATTTCATTAACATTCAACTCATTTTAGATGAACAATCTTAATTTTATTGATGTATATTTGAATAATCTTACAAGAAAATATAAAGGAATCAAGAACCACCACTACTCTAGATTTTCTCTCTCTTATTTACTTGTTTCTCAATTAGAAAAAGATCTCTCTCTTTCCTTTACAACTGAATGACTACTTATCGGAAAATACATAGTGGATGACAGCTAATCTATCCTTTATTTTCGGATATGGTTTGCGACATTCTCGCAACCTCACAAATATTAATCTCGCAAACTCTCTAATTTTCGCAGGACTCTCACATCTTTCTCATGATTCTAGCTGACGTCATTTATTATATCATTTCTGAAATTGTTCTGCGGCGCTGTTGTGTTGTGTTGTTGTTAATTTTGCTAAGGCATTATTGCTGCGAGATTCTGATCCTACAGTCTTTTTTCCCGATTTTTCAGGAAATAAGGTAAATGCTTGTTATTTGCGGTGGTTGAAGACTCTCAGTCTCGATCTGCAAACAAACGGGGTACCTAGGTACTCGTGGGACACCGCCCTCCTTGCTAGTGTGATGGAAAATCTTTGCAAAGATTCTAGGTGAAACGAAACACAAATTACGGGATGTGTTGCTCTTATCCAGGTATTTTTGTTTTTTGTTTTAATAGGACAAATGTTTCTATTAGGATATGTAAATGAATGTAAGTAAGTTTCGATTGCTTTGTGTGTTATATCTTATTTATAATTTTTTTCCCCATAGTGTTGGGCTGACGACCATTTTAAACGCTTGAGGCCTTCTCTGGATAAGAAGTGGGCTCTAGAGAAACCTACAGGAGGAAGATACCCCTTTCGAGGCACCCAACACAAGGAAAAAGAGACAGAAATGGTCGAAATGAGGAAAAAGTTGGATGCTTTGACAATCAAGGATGTTGTTTTTGATCCATATTTGAAACTTGATGAGGATGGAGAAGATGAAGTTGGTGAAAGAGTATTTTCTAATTTGGCGACCTACGTGGGACTTTTTTTTCATCCAACTGGGTTCGTCATTTTAGATCCTCGTAGAACGCTCTGCCAAATTGGTATTGTCCAGAAAAGAGTACTTGAATCCCCTCGCTATAAAATGAGCATATCCAACTCCCATTTTAAGGACGAAGATGTCAAATTGACCTATGAACCAGCACCGTCGATCGATCATTGGAATGATCGCTCCGAGCAACAAAACCAAATGAGTATAAGAGGGCTTAAATCTTCTCATGGAACTTCCGATGCGGATCCGGGTTACATGTGGAATAGTATTATGATTGGTCTCATCCTTATATGGAAAATTTGGATCCGAAAGCGAGGAAATACTTCAAGAAGGGAGAAAGTTCGGCATCTAGGAAATCAAGGGAATATGAAAGTGATTGGAGGGAGATGGTGGTATGTATATGACTAATCTTATGTTTCTATATGTTTTTTTTAATCATATACGAATAATTGTATTTTCTATACTTGATATGAAATGATAGATTGAACGAGTTAATTGGGTGGTCGATGACCTGACCAGTAAGATTACTTCGGGTTACAAGGTAACGGTCCCTGAACAAAGATTACTCCAGAATTGAGTTAAAGGCATCATAATTAATCCCCGACAAAGGTGGTCTATATGGCTATGACAAAAACCGACCAAGGAGAAGTAAGAAGGCTAGGTCTCCTTCCGATTCTAACGATGACTCGGATTCTCCCTCCAGTGACCATGTTCAATCAAAGCAAGGAAAAGGTGGTCGGGGCGGGCGAGGTGGTCGAGGTGGAGGTAGAAAATGTGATAAAGCTGGACGTGGTAGAGGTACAAGTGATAAAAGTGGTCGTGCTGGTCCAAGTGGTCGAGGTGGACGTGGTGGAGGTAAAAAGACTCCAGTTCATGGTGGCAGTGGAAGAGGTAAAAAATCTAGACTTGTAGAAGAGGAGAAAGAGGACGAGGATTTGGATGTGTTTTTGCGCTCAGATTCAGACGAAGAATCCAGTGAATGACTAATGGCTTTTTAGTATTTTGTTTCAGGGATTTTTAAGTATATAAGATTTTGTCTATTTAGTATTTTCGTTGTTTGGTTATGGATTTGGACGGATGAACTTTTATAAATTTGTATGTATATGAATGTTAGTCTTTCTATTTGTCTAATTTAAGAACAATGATGAAGAAATCAACATTTTCAAAAAAATTCAGCATTTTTGGCTAGGTCGATGCTTCACATAACCTAGCCGTAAGTGACAATAATTGATGCTTGCATAGGTTTTCGGTTAGAAAGTCCCGGACGTTACTGAAAAGGCGGTTAGGAAAACCATCTGTTTCATAGTTACGGTTGGGAAGGTGATAGACGCATTTATGTGTCTATCTTGTTCTCAATATTCTGTATTGTTAGACTCGATTAAGTACTTATTGTGTTATTTTGTGTTCTTGTAGGAAATTTTAGAGAAATAAGCCCTTGCGGCGAAATGGGCTCAAAAAGTGGTGTTTTACACCCCCGAGATAAAGTATTAAAGGAACCCCAGAAATGCACTGGAAACGTCACAGAAATGTCCCGGAGGAACCAAGAAAAATTATTATTTCCACCCAAAAATTACTATTTCAGCCCCAATTGCTAAAGGGACACCAGAACTGGATTAGGGGGAGGCCAGTTTTCTTCCCAAATTCAAATTCCAAAATTGGCGGGAAAATTTGGTTATTTACTGGCATATTTGCCAATCGATTTTTGAAGGAGTTTCAGGCCGATTCAATGGCTGAAACTCATTGGGTATCTTCTGCTGGGCTAGACAGGAAGGATATGGGTGTTAGATGCGATCAAATTTGGCTGGAAAATCCATCAGATGAAATCAGAGCAGACGCGTGCATGGAAAATATTTCACGGGGTTTTGATGAGTTGGAAGTGTGCTGCTCGTGTTTGGATGGGGCTTGGCTATATTCTGAAGTGTGTTTGAGATAAACAAAGAAAATCTACTCACCATTTACAGCTCCAGACGCGTATAGAGATAATTCAGGGAAGAAAATATTCCGAAATATTTTTCTTCAATGGCCGAGTAAATGAAGATTATTTAGAGTTAATGGAGGAGATTCAATGGTTCAATTACGTACAAATATGTTCCTAATGTGCTACAGAGAGGTTGTCGAGAGTTTGGGGAGTCGATAGGAGGGCCAGAGAAGCAGAAATCAAGAGTTGATGAAACTCTGTTGCTGCTGCTGCTGATGATGAAGAACACCAAGAACACGAAGAACGGACTCGCAAGGACAGTCGTTTATGAATAGTGTCTAAGACGCACAACCGTGGGTCGCAGCACAGTCTAAACAGCAGCAACACTTGTCATTTATCGTTCATTCTGTGACGCTTTTTGTGCGTTGCAGATTACAGTTTACACCATTTTCTCTTCTTCTCATCATTTGTAAACCATTTTTGAGCCATAATAAATTATTTTGAGAGCATTTATACTATGATGAGCTAATTCCCTCGTAACCAAGGAAATGGAGGAAGCTATTCATGCAACATAAATGAATAGCTAAGGATATGATGAGCTAATATCTTTAAATCATTTTGGCGCCGCCGACGCGGATTTGTGCTTAGGTAGAATTTTTAGGTTTTTATTATTTATTTATTTTTACTATTATTTGTTCCTTTTTACGTTTCTTTTTGTGTCTTTGATTTACAGGTTCGAAGTGGAATACTAAGGACTTGGGAACAAAAAGCTTAAAGCTAAAAGCTAAAAGAGAAGAAAAAAAAGACATAATTTTTTTTAAGGATTTGTAAATAGGCTTTATTTTTCATAATTTTTGTAATTTTTGGACTTTTTATTTGGACTTTATTCTGGACAATCGGACTTTATTCTTTTTTTAACCCTACGGAAGGGTATTATTAAAAAAAAAAAAAATTTATATAAACTGTGTGCAGGGAAGGACGACGATTACTATATCGTCTCGGCCCCTCGGGTTCGTACACGGCATAGGAGTCGTGGCCCGAGTCGACGACAACGGTTCATCCCCCGTCTGGTACGGGAGGTAAGTCCAATCGAAACACTCGCGAATCCCCTGCAAGCGAGTTACTGTATGCCTTAAGGTGATGAATCCTTTTGAGGAGACGCCACCTGCGATGACGTTGCGAGAATATATGTCTAGAAATTCTCGTTATCAAGAGACGTCTTCGGAAATGACTCTTGGTGAATATATGCGTGGGCAGAGATATATGGATACTCCAACTTTTATTGAGGAATCACCTCTAACGATCTATGAGAAATATTATAAACATAGACCATGTAGTTGGGAACAAAGCTTGAGAATTCGTGAATATCAAAAATTATATTATGATGATGATGATGAGGAGGATGGTGATGATGATTATAATGATATTTCTAGTTCAAATCCAAATAATTTTAATAATTATTTACCTATTCAAAAAGACGAGGATTTGACTAGAAATACCCCCGTTTTAGACGATGATTACGAAACCGATGATGGTTTAGAGGAATCAGTTTATCTTGAGAGTACTATTTTCGAGTCAAGCGATTTAGAAACAATAGTCTTAGAAGAACTCGTAGAGATTAGCGGGGATGAACCTGACTTAGAAAAATCAATCGCCCACTTTCAGGAATCTGATAACCTAGAAATTAGGGAGATTATGATCAGTCTACCTAGAGACGCCGAAAACTCTAAGTTTGGGGTGATTATCATTCTCCATGTTCTTTAACTCTTAAAAATATCCTTCACTTGGGACTTGACATCAATGCCTCACCCATCTTACGAGACTATCTTCGTACTCGTTTTCCCGAACTTAATAATATTCAACACGAGTCTCAACTGTTAGAAATGCATCCTCTGGTTGATGAGGTTAGTTCAGGAAATAATCCCAAGATTGACTTTCTTTTCCCACCAAAAACGTTTCTACCAATTGTGGGAACTTTTGATTTTAAGATGTGTCGGTTATTAAGTTTTGAGACTAAACCTAATCACTTTAGGATATTAGGGTCGACACATTTTCTTAAGGAAGACCACCTCTTTCAATGTGGTCAACTTTGTAAGTCATATCTGATTGACTTAGAGGATCCTCAATTATTTAGGTTATTAATTCGTGATTCTAAGTTCGTATTTGAGTTTTTACAGACTCTAAGACCTAGTGATTTGGATCCCATCTATGAAGAAACGCAGCCAATGAAAATATTCTATTTAGACCCTTTCATAGAACCTGAACCTGAACCGCAATTAGCGATAGTTTTCAGGAAACTAGGTAAGGGCATGCTTTTCTTGTCCATTTTCTTGGTTCACTGCAGCTTCCTATGGTCAGCTCTTTTTGGTTTTGAAGACCCACAGTTATTTCCACTGTTACTTTATGGTTCGAGTTGACCAATCCTTTTCTAAGTCTGGCTGAAGACTTTAAACTTAGCACTTCTTGGGAGGTAACCCAATATTCATGCGACATGGTAATATCTTTCCTTATCTCTTTTGCTTCATTGGTAACAGTTTCTCCTTGTTCATGTTTTTAATTTTATCTTTAGAACATCGAGGACAATGTTAGATTTAAGTTTGGGGGTATGGGAGAAACATTTTAGTCGCATTTTTGAAACTTCTAGCGTCACATAGTACCCGGTTAGCTAAGTTTACATACTGTTTCTCACCGAAAAGATACAAATTGGAATGCTAGAGATAACAACCTATTGAGACATTAGAGAAAAAGACATTGAGATCCTTGAAATTCAGGAGAGAACTTGTTCCTTTTAGAGGGTAACCGTGATGGACCTAACCATCCATGATGGAAAGGCAAGTAGGTCAGAAGGAAATGCCAGAAAGACAGAGCAACCTCACAATGTAGTATTAGTTACTGAATTACGACTCTCTCTCAGTAGAAACTTATCATCATCAAGAAGCGGAGTGACATCAAAATTTATGAAAAAGTTGAAGACGTTTAAGGTTTAGAAGCAACAATAGAAAAGAATAATTCAAAAATCAAAGTTGAAGACTTAGTTACAAGAAGTTACAAGAGCAAATGATATAAGTTGTTGAAGTTCATGATACCAAGACATCACAAGTTGTGAAGATCCAAGTTCTAAAGTCCTTCTCTCATGGCCATGTAAATTTTTGTCTTGTAAAAAAAATAAAATAAAAAAAAAATAAAAATAAATCATTACGTTCTTTTTGTTCAATAAGGCCATAGGGAAGAAGAAATTTATAAGTCAAGCAAGAAATCGAAGAGAAGAGTTAATTGTCAAGGTTCTATGAGGTTCGAGAGTTTATCATCAACAGTTGAAGACCGGAGAAGACGTTATTTCTACTGAGCACTGTGAAAGAGTCGAAGAAAGATGCATTTTGGTTGCTTTGTTAGAATGCTTTCAATCTGGCACAAGATCTTTCTAGCACTGGTTTAACTCATCACACGTAATTAGTCCAGCTGTGTAGAAGATGTCCCTATCATCTTTATCTCTCTCCTAATCTTATCCAGCTGTAAAGCAGCGTACGCATCTTACAATTTTTATCTAGCTGTGTAGCGGATATCTCTTTATCTAGCAGTCGTGCGGATGTGTCTCCCCTTTTCTTCAGTCAGCTTTAGAGCTGACACCTTTAATTTCTCTGGCATTCTAGTTACTTGGAGATAGGTTGAGATTATGTATGTCCTCATAGATCTTTGGATACTTGTGACCAATTAGAAGTCATGGTTTTTGTGGGTACACCTCTGTTAAACCCACCCGAGATTAACTCGGTTTTATTTTTTAGTTTTGCTCGAGGACTAGCAAATAATAAGTTTGGGGGTATTTGATAGACGCATTTATGTGTCTATTTTGTTCTCAATATTCTGTATTGTTAGACTCGATTAAGTACTTATTGTGTTATTTTGTGTTCTTGTAGGAAATTTTAGAGAAATAAGCCCTTGCGGCGAAATGGGCTCAAAAAGTGGTGTTTTACACCCCCAAGATAAAGTATTAAAGGAACCCCAGAAATGCACTGGAAACGTCACAGAAATGTCCCGGAGGAACCAAGAAAAATTATTATTTCCACCCAAAAATTACTATTTCAGCCCCAATTGCTAAAGGGACACCAGAACTGGATTAGGGGGAGGCCAGTTTTCTTCCCAAATTCAAATTCCAAAATTGGCGGGAAAATTTGGTTATTTACTGGCATATTTGCCAATCGATTTTTGAAGGAGTTTCAGGCCGATTCAATGGATGAAACTCATTGGGTATCTTCTGCTGGGCTAGACAGGAAGGATATGGGTGTTGGATGCGATCAAATTTGGCTGGAAAATCCATCAGATGAAATCAGAGCAGACGCGTGCATGGAAAATATTTCACGGGGTTTTGATGAGTTGGAAGTGTGCTGCTCGTGTTTGGATGGGGCTTGGCTATATTCTGAAGTGTGTTTGAGATAAACAAAGAAAATCTACTCACCATTTACAGCTCCAGACGCGTATAGAGATAATTTAGGGAAGAAAATATTCCGAAATATTTTTCTTCAATGGCCGAGTAAATTAAGATTATTTGGAGTTAATGGAGGAGATTCAATGGTTCAATTACGTAAGTATGTTCCTAATGTGCTACAGAGAGGTTGTCGAGAGTTTGGGGAAGCTTTGGAGGCTACAGAGTGAAGAAAAATCGAGTTTCATAGCCACCATTTCTGCTGCTGCAACTCAAGAACACGAAGAACATTAGACAACCAGAGACAGTCGTTCATACTACAATAACAACGATTGTCAGTTGAGGGTCGTAGTATACTACAACACTTTTCATTTATCGTTCTTTGTAACGGTGT
The DNA here is from genome assembly GCF_003573695.1 of Papaver somniferum. Lineage (NCBI taxonomy): Eukaryota > Viridiplantae > Streptophyta > Magnoliopsida > Ranunculales > Papaveraceae > Papaver > Papaver somniferum. The sequence continues at coordinate 1,466,241 of NW_020627707.1, read as the reverse complement.
TTGGAACAATTATAAACGTTACAAACACCCGATTTTCATTATTATCTCCATTTCATCATTTGTACACCTCTTTTGAGCAATGAAAAATTCATTTGGGCATGTTTCCAATGAACGTTACAAACGTCCCAGTGTTTCCAATCACTGGGACGACGGAGGAGGCCGAGCTTCATACATGGGTAATTTTGTTAATTCTTTTTAAGACTTTGCATTAAAAATTAATTGAAATATGATTTAATTAAATTGGTTGTTATTTGATTAGATGGGTCATGCTTAGCTTAGGTTATTTGATGTTCCATGCTTAACATTTACAATCAATATTTTGAGAATCTACTTTGGAAAAATAAGAGTCCATATAATTTATGTTTTGAGCGATTATTGTTGAGAATAAATCATTGAGCCCTATGTTATGAAGATTGGCCGAATCATTAGTCCCAGTACCTCTCTACCAATTTGTCAATATTTTTGTATATAAATTATAAATCTAAAAATCCTTCACCTTCACAAGTCTGAGAGTTTGAACCTCATTACTACAACCACAAAAAAATCTTTAATCAAAATACCTAGCTGTATGTTACTCTGATAACCAAAAAACAAACCGACTCCTGGTTACGGCTAGATATCCAGGCCGTTAATATGTTTCACGGTTAGGACTCCAAACCGTAATTCTGAAAAAAAGAAACAACTCTGTTTTACGGCTTGAAATCCTAACCGTAAGTCTGACACTCCACAGCCTGCAGGTTCTGTTTGTTATGGATTGGTCTACTTATTGATTTTCGGGCCGTAACAAGAAAGCGGTAAGGAAAGCCATCTGTAACTTTTTTACGGATGAGAATTACCTAGCCGTATATTACTCTGAGAACCAAAAAACAAATTATATCCAAGTTATGGCTAGATATCCAGGTCGTTAACCTCTTTCACGGTTGGGACTCCAAGCCGTAGTGCTGACACACCATAAAATCTATAGGTGTTTTACTTAATTACGGCTTGGTCGACCTAGCGATTTCCTAGCCGTAAAAACTTATAGTTTCCTTTTGTACCCAGATCATATCGGCTAGTTTTTTGAATTTTGAATAGTAGATCCGTTAGAAGACTGATCTTTAGAAGGTTTTAGTTGTTCAACCACTTATTTATACTTGAAATAACTCCACCTCCATATAACCCACCCATTCCAAATTAAATTCACACTTTCCACATCAATAACCTCCACCAAAACCCCTAAAAACTCAATGCAATGTATTCAAAGGATAAACCCAACTTTACTTTGGATGAAGACTTATCTCTTTGCAAAACATTTGTACTATGCTATCCAAAGAGGGGAGAAGAACGAAGGTAAGGTGGTTTAGCCAGTCAATCGTATTGGAGTAAGATTTTTGAAAAATTTTGTAGTGAAATAGGTAACACTAATAACTGCGATGGAGTTGAATTGTATCATCGATTTTCAGACATACATAAAAAAGTGGAAGAATATATGAATTTACTTCGTATGTGCAAGCAACTTCGACTTAGAGGTGAAACTGATGAAGAAGTCGTAGATCAAGATAAGAAGGAATGGAGAAAATTGAAAGGTTATAATTTCAACTACGAAGCTCAAATGGCCACCATCAAAGATTTCTTGATACATCGTAAGGGATGTTATTAAAACCAACTTTGTAATGCATATTTAGTGAGTATACGTAATGGGTTTTATTGTGGTCTAATGAATGAAAGTATTACTAATTTTCATTCGTAGTATGTATTCATGTTGAAACTCAAAATTTCTTAACTTACATATTAATTTACGGACGAGAAACTTGCCTTCTAAACATGTTAACCTAGCCGACATATAGACTCAGGTGATTCTGGGAAAAATAACGGCCAGAAGTTCTTCACTTCCCATCCGTTGTTTGTGTTCACGAATAGGAGTTCCTTAGTTCTCAACCGTGATTACGTAGTTACGGCTGGTTCGATACATTTTCCCAGCCTTAATAGGTAACGGGTCCGGGTCCCCCCGGGTAGTACATGGCCCAGAACCGGACCCCACATATCAGTGTCGGTTTCCGATCCTAACGGTTCCGGGGCCGGTTCCCTATTCTACTGACCCAGAATCAGACCCAGTAAAAGACACGAGTAATCACAGGGTCGGGGTACCCATCGGGTAAAAACAGATTCATAATTCCTTCAAATAAGATTGTAAGCTTCAACAGAAAAGGAAAGTAGCCATCTTTAAATGTCTAGATAGAACATAAACTTAAGCTTAAATTTGGAAAATTAAAGTTATTTTCCTATCTATAAGTAAAAATCTGCCATAATATGATAAATACAAAAGTTGGCAGACTTTTTTTTAGCCGATAACTACAAGTAACGCCAGTCGTAGTATAATCTGTCGTAATATAGCCACAAAAGTTGACAGACCTATCATTCTATAAAGTTTAGAAGCCCCAAAAGATAAATGCATGTGTTTCCTTTACAAGTACATATACAAAAAAGAAGGACGTAGTCAGCACTTTGCATATTCTTTGGCCATATCAAAAAGAAGTTCCCATCAGTTCAATAGATATCATTTCACCATCATATTCCTAATTATTCCTGCAAGACAAACAAAAACAGTTAGTCATATGGTTCATTCCCAAGCAGATACAACAAGACACAAATTCATGATCCAGAGTTGAAGCAAAGCTTACCCTGATCGATCCAAATAAAGTAACAAGAATTATGATGTTATTTTTGATTCCTTTCTTAGAAATACAGACTAAATGCCCAGCAAAAATGATTCTAAAGTCTGTTTTATTAACCAGCAAGCATAGCAGCATACAAACAAGAATAGCTGCAGCAGAATCAGATCTCCAAATGGAAGAATGAAGATAATCATTTCTCAGTATCTTTGTCCATTTAACACAAAAACCCTTCTTTGCTAAGACACATCTACAAATAGCCATATATATAGCCATATATAATAAGGAACCACCAAAAAACTTGCTCTTAATGTCTAGTCCAGTTAACAAGCATCTTGGTAGAGATGTACTTACTGAACTAATGGAGTAAGTAAAATGATAAATCGGTAATGCTTTAGACAAATCCAGAACACACTCAAGATATTCCAGAATATATAACTCATGTTAGAAGGAGCTACTTCATCGCTAATGGAGTCCAGAAAGAGATTCATCCATAAAAAAAAACTACCAAATCAAAAAAACTCCATGTATACTGCACCAGATTCATTCATCAAATAAAAACAATCGCACTCAACACAAAGCTAAACTAAACATGCTTCACAACAATCAAAATTAACCAAGTAACTCTAAGCTCTAGCCAAAAATCTATCGCAATCAAATTTGTGCATTCCAAAGTTATCTGGTTATTTTATCCTAAATAAATTGAAAGTTTCGTAATGAAGTTGAAAGTTTCGTAATGAAATTGAAAGTTTCGTAGTGAAATTGTGTACCTGAAACACGCCATAATGCATCTCTTGAGTAAACCATAATAGGAACTTCACAAAAAACAAAATATATACTATTCTTCTTGTTTATCAGTTAGACAATGTACTCATCGTCTGACTGAATCTCATCCTCAGCCTCCAAAAGAGTCTGAAGTGAAGTATCACCTAACCCAAGTCCCTCATCTAACACAATAAAACAATAGTAAATGAATCAGTAAACAAAAATTGATATAATAGAAAACATAAATTGGATATGTTACTTACTCTTTAGTGCACTTCTTATCCAATCTTGTGTGCATATCAAAGCTTCAATTGTTACTGGATGCATTGAAGAACGAAATTTATCTACAACTCTACCACTGGTGCTGAACACCGATTCAGAAGCCACCGATGATGCAGGAATTGCTAATATGTCACGATCTATCAATGCTAGAATTGGATATACCGGACCATGAAATTTCCACCATCCCAAAACATCAAAACTCGAAGCATTCAGATCAACAGTGCCACTAGGGAGAATATTAGCTGATAGGTACTGTTCTAGATCCGTGCGAACAACGTCCTGTTGAGAACTTTCTTCTAGAAATGCAGTCAAACCCTTCATTCTAGAAGTACTAGAACTTTGAGAAGTTGAAGTACTACCACTGCTACCACCAACTGAAACTGAATCTTTCATGTTGACGTCATTTCTGGGAATATTTGTTGTGTAAACATGAGCTGAAGAAGCATACTTGGACGCATATTCATTATACAATCTTTTCAAGATTTCTACAACTTCTAACTTCTTTTCCTCGCTGTTACCAGGATATATTAATGGGAAATAGTAATCCACTAATTTCATTTTAAATCGAGGATCTAAAATAGAAGCTATCGCAAATGTTTTACTAGAGAGTTCCCAATACTTTTCAAACCTTTCCATCATACTCACAGCCATTTTTTAGATTAATGCATCCTCAGAAACGCACTAATCACGAATTTCTAAGTAAAGAAAACAAGAAGTATTAAAAAAACGATTAACCGTTACGTATGATGTACCTGAAAACAGAACGGTAACGTCATAAAACACCTTCAAACAAGTTGAAAGAATACTTTCGTTCTTCCAGTCTTCGGTCGTTGGAGTAACCTTAAGAAAATCAGGTTCAATCTTCGCAAACTGGATAAATGCATCCCGAAACTGAAGTGTTGTTTCAATCATCAGATATGTAGAATTCCATCTTGTATCAACATCTTGAATCAACTTTTTCTTGGGAGCATTTACTTGCAAGCAAACTTCTAAAAAAATTTGTTGTCTTTGTGGTGAACCTCTAATAAATTTAACTGAATTTCTTATTCTCTGTATTTCTGCTTTTATTTCCAACATCCCATGATCAACAATAATAACAACTACATGAGCAGCACATCGAACATGGAATAACTCTCCATTCCAAAGTAATCCATTACCAGGTTTTAGTTGATCAATAAGTTCATCTACCACCACCCCGTTGGTTGAAGCATTATCCAACGTAATTGAAGATATCTTCCTATCTATGTTCCACTCGTACAACTGTTCCATCAGAACCTTGGCAATGTTCACTCCAGTATGTTGCCCATCTATGGTACTAAAAGATAGAATTCTCTTCTGAATTTTCCATTGCTCATCAACATAATGAGATGTTAGAGGCATATAACCTTTATTCTGAGTAGTACAAGTCCACATATCAGTAGTAAGGCTTATGCGACTCTGTATCTTATCAAAAGTATCGTGCAAATGCTTCTTTTCCAATTTAAAAATCTTCATTCAACCTGACTTTGTAGTGTTTCGCTTCACGAGTTTAACATTGGGCTGTAAAGAAGTCAGCACCCTTCTAAAACCAATGTACTCTACAAATGAGAAAGGGAGTTCATGCAAGATGATCATTCTTGCAATACAATCACGAGTTACTTCTTGGTTAAACTTGAAGTTAAATGCAGCTTCTGGTCCATCTTCCGTTTCACTAGCTTTTTCAAGAACATCTGGTTAATTTGTTGTTGTGTTCCTTTGAATGACAGGCAACTTTTCAGATGTTTCCTCAAACTACTTGTCCCATTTTCACTCGCCGCAAAAATTCTCTTCTTGCAATGGTGGCATTTTCCATGTGTTACTTTCCCATTAGTGTATATCTCTATAAATTCATTCCACGCCTCTGACGTTCTTTTGCGTTTACGCGTAACTAACGGAACCCCACATGTAGTTGCCGCTTCCATATGATCAGAATCATCAGAATCACTTGAATCACTGGCTGCGGTTTCTACTTCTTCCTGCACTACTGATTTTACAACTCTAGTCTTCTTTGTAGGCTTTGAAACAGTATCTTTAGGAGGCGGCATAGCCGGAGGTTTTGATTTTACAGGAACACAATGATCACCAACTTTACTTCCTTTCTGTTTTTTCATACTGCCCCTGCAAGAAAAAACCAACATGTTACCATTAGTTACCTAAATGATAGCTTCATATAAAAAATACAAAACATGTTTCAAATTAATTATCAATGTATATACACAGTAAACTCAAATGGGTATGCCAACTAATGGTAAGATCCTAAGCATACAACACTGTAAAAGTTATAGATGTACAAATATATGCTTTCAAAGCCAAATTGGTAAAACATTGCATTCTATTGAGTCCTAATTAGATGGCCAGAATGAGCATCTGCTTTCAAAACACACCCACTGGTTGATTTCTAAACTAATAGAGTAGTCAAGAAGTACAAAATGAACAAATTTTGCGAAAAGCCCCAAATTCCATGAGATGTTAAGAACCATAAATACAGAATTATATACAAAATACCAAAATCAAACTTTCATTTCACATCTCACAAATTATCTTACAAACGATCATATCACATTAATCACTTTAATCCTTCAAATAACATCTTCCAATTCAAATAAAATCGTTCAAATCGAATCAAATGAGGAAGGATTGAGTTAACATCAAGCTAAAATCAAGTAGATACGAAAGGAAACAATTTGTAATGATAATAATACCTTTCTACTAGTGAAATACTTCGAAAAATAATGGATTTTTCACTGGTTGCGGCTGTAGGAAGAAGACTAGAAGAGAGACCGAGTGAACACGACCATATTTTTTCTTGAAAAAAGTGTAAAGAGTTTATATATGACCTAATTTTTCATATGTACTTTACCAAATTACCCCCTTTACAAATACCCGGTTACCCGCGGGTACCCGCCGGGTAGGACCTGTTTGGAACCGTTTATTAACAGGTCCAATCGGGTAATTACCCATCGGGTCCAAATTTGTTAATGGGTCCAATTTTAGGACCCGGAGGACCCGGATCCGGGTCCTCCCGGGTAATGGGTACCCATTGACAGCCCTAGGTAAAATATTCAGATTTTCTCTGATCTTTAATGGATTTGAATTGATAAAATTGCTTTTGGGAGTTGATTATAAGGTTATCCCGAGTTTTGTGACGAAGGGTTTCATCAGTTTTCTTCAATTTTTTTCAAAAACATTTCACCAAAATCACCATTTTTCCTTCTTCAAAATCAAAACCTAGGAAAATCAATGTAATTGCAGGAAATCCCACAACACACCCCCTATAATATCATGATAATAATTTCTAGATCTAAACTTATTTGATATGAAAATAAAGATAAAGATAATGAAAATAGAAAATAAGACACAAGATTTACGTGGTTCGATCAATGTGATCTACATCCACGGGGTTAGGGATCTTCACTATAATTGTTTGTAATTACATATGGATTACAATTGAGACTCCATTAATGAGTATTTGGAGCTCTTGGTTGAAGAAGGAAGAAGAAGATAATAATAATTCAATTCTCCCTTTCTCTCTCCTACCTTTCTCTTTATATAGGATTCTACCTAGTGGGTGACAGCTCATATTTCCTTTTATTTCATATTTCCTTTTATTTCCTATTTCCTTTTATTTCTTATCCTCCTGCGACGTTATCGCAGAACCTTTTATGAATCTCGCACACTTACAAATACTTGTGCGATATTTGGATCCTACATATTGCCTCTTTTTTCTTGAATATTGCTTGAAGAGCGATCTTCAGGAAAAAATCCGTTGTTGTAGTTGTAGGAGCGAGATACGTGTTGTTGGAGTAGTCTTTGATCTTTGTATTGATGAAGGAACGAGTGAAAGAATACTGGAATTGAAAAGTACGTACTTGGCTCTATTCTTTTGTGAAGTTCCGGAGAGTTGTGAAGTAAATAATAAGTATCAACCCTTTAAGTATAAGAAGTATGAAGTATCCTTGAAGAAATATAAGAAGTACTCAATCCTCGAAATATATAAGAAGTATCCGTCCTTGAATGAGAATAATAAGTATTGCCTCTATTCTTGCGAAATTATTACTCCATTTTTTGTGAGGATTCTTGTTGTTCATTAGTGAACGTCCATTTTGGGAATGATTCTTGCCGAGGAGATAAAGAACATAAAATGTTTTCTTGGTAATCACTAGTTGCCTCTGTTCTTTATCTATGAGGGTAGAATCCTTGAGAAAATGTTGAATATGCGAATTGTTTCTTCATTCTTATCTTGCCTCTGTCTCATGTTTTGTGCTCATGCGATAATATAATCTCTTCAAGTTGCTTATAATTGTGCGAAATAATTGAGCGAGATAATCACATCATTCGGAAGAATCACATTCTGCGAAATTTTGACACATTCTACGACATTTTGAATCATTCTGCGAAATTATGAATCATTCTGTGAAGTTCTGAATAATCTTGCGAAATTTTGAATAATTCTACTAAATTTTGCGATATTATTGCGAAATTCTGCAATATTATTCCATGCAGTTTTGTTAAGTACTTGTGCGAATATAATGCTTATGTGATGATTATGTTATGAAATGTGTATGCGATGTTTATGCCATGAAATGGTTATGCAATGTTTTTATGATGCGAGTATGATGCTTGTATGATGAGAATGCTTATCTATTGCAATGTATAGTTAATGTTTGTGTTACTTAACTCATTTTGCCGTCTAAAATTGATGTAGCTTTAAATTGCTTCAATTCTTCATTTCTCTGCCTTTTTCTTTAGTGTATGCATTCCTCTTCGTGTAGTTATTGTTCCTCACAAGTTCTTACTTGTGTTTCATCTTTCCTCTTTCCTGCACTATTAGTATCTCATAACAGTATGATCATAATATCAAGTCTGCGGCATTTTCACTGCCTCAGTTTCATTTCCATGTACATATTCGCAAGCTTATTTGCTTACATATAATCATCTTCGCAAGTTTATTTGTGTATCCTCTTCTGTGGTCTTATTTTGCCTTCCTAGTTAAAGGTCTTATTATGCCACCTCTTGTCATTGCGACAAAATCGCAGGACGTCTTTGCACTTTCATGCAAAAAACCATTGATTTTGCCTTAACTTTTTCTTTTGTATTATTTCCTCTTCAGAATTGTTGCGACAATATGACAGGCCTAAATATTCTTGCGAAAATAAAGCCCCATGACATTGCCGTCTTGCGACGAAATCACATGACGTCCTTACACTTTCATGTACTCACCCATTGATCTCGTCTTATCTTTCTCTTTTGTATTATTGCCTCTTCAGGATTGTCGCACAAATATGACAAGCCTTGATACTCCCGTGAGTAAGAAGCCTCATGATATTTACGTCTTAAGACACTTATCATCTCCCTAATGGAGGGTGCCGCCCTTATCTTCCCCCTGGTTGCCCCTTCAAGGAGGCGTACTTCTACCATACAAGGTTATCTCCTCCCATCCAGTCTTAACAACAACCAGTTGTTTTCGCAGCCTCTTATCCCTTTTTCCTAAATGGCTTATGGTTACGAGACTACACCCTAAGTGGGATTTTCTTCGGGCCGAGTGCATCATTTTCCAAGACTTGTCAAGAGTGGTAAAGAGGATCCAACGCCCCCCGCACTCTTGACTCAACCGTGTACCTCGGCCCCTTGATCGATTTCTGCACTCCTTAGGAGAGACCCCTAGTCGTCCAACCTAAAGAAAAAGCTTAGGTTGAAAATCCAAGGCACCTCTCCTGGATGGGCTTTATTGAACCCAAATCTCCATGACTCAGGTTCCAGGGGCGGTGTAACCTTTTCGTTGAGTCATGCAACAGGTACCCCCTTCTATGACGTACTTTAGGTCTTACATTTGCCTCTTGCGAAATTTTATTTGCGAACTAGGGTGTACGCCATAAAGGTTCGCCCCATTCTAATCTTAGATTTTTATGGATCTTAGATTGTCTCTTGCGAAATTTTCGCGTTTCTTTACTCTTTCATTCATTTCTGTCATTTCTGTCATTTTTTTCATTCATTCTTTCATTCTCATAATATCATATCATTCGAAGCAAAGCAAATATTCAATAGAAATTCTAATACATTGTAATTCTGAAATCTTTGTAATTATGAAATTTTTGTAATTCTGCGATTGTATCACGTTTTGTAAATAAAAAAATCTTTCATTTTTTGTAAAAGAAATATTATGGAAAAATATATAAATTGAATTTTCTCGGTTTTTTGTAATTTTGAAATCTTTGTAGTCCTGCGATTGTATCGCTTTTTGTCAATCAAATCAAAAATATTTTATTTTCTATAAGTAAAATAAAATGTTCAAGGAAGTGGTACTTAGCTTTCATGTGATTTGTTGTTGTTGTCGTCTCGCGCGAAGTACCTGGTTTGCTTGCGAAATTAGCATCCTTGAAATGTATAAACGTCGCACAAAATAAATGTGCGAGAAGCAAGAATTGATCCTGCGACCTGCTGCTTGCATTCATGCCTCTTGACCAACTGTGCTAGTTTTCTTGTATGCGAAATTCCATTGCGAAGCTGACCTTCTTCTCTTGTTTGCGAAGGAATGAAATTCTTTGTAAAAATGGAAGTTCAAAAATACGCAGAAGATGGGATTGAACTTGCGTCTTCAAGCTCATTGACTGCACCCTGAACCATCTGTACTGACCTTCATTTGTGTTAGTTTGGTAAACTTTGCATATCTTATTCTTTTGTAATCGTTCTTTATATATATTTTGTCTTGTCTTTCTTTTCTTCTCCTGTGCAGGTGATATTTCTCCATTAGTTACTTACTCTTTTGCTTTCTTTCCCTTAACTTCTCGTGCTACCTTGATGAACTTTCTTTAGTGAGACTTTTCCTCCCTTATCTGTTCATGGTAGAAGTTTATGTGATGATGCAACAAGAGCATCTATTGCATCTTGTTTTGTGTGATTGTTCATGGTAGAAATCTACTGCATTTTGTTTTGCGAAATTCGCATAGCTCATTTGGCTGACTCCTTTTATAAGTTGTCCCTCTTTGCGAGATGAGCTGTTCCGGGTGTTTATTTCGCAAGTTTATTTCTTCGAAAATAATCCTCTTCTTGCCAATTAATCTTTACTGAGCTGACGGTGAACTTCGTCTACTGCTTGACCAAGTCATGTTTCTCTTGATGTTTTGCTGGTGATATGGTTGTTTTGGTGCGAGTTAATATATCTCTGCTCTACTTATCTTCGTTGCGTTTAGCTTGCAACTAGCTCCATTTGGACTTGCATGTCCTCTTTAATTGTTTCCGTTATTGAGCCATACGATTGTTTAGCTCCATTTCATCTCCTATTGATATATACATGCCCATGTGAGTACCATTAGCTGTTAATAATTATCATGTGAATCCTAATACAAATCATAAAACCCTAACTTGAATTTGCGACATTATCTGATATACTCTACGTAATTTTTAAAGTCAAAGGTGGTAAAAGAAAGAATACGTCCCTCTCAATCGTTCTACTCGTTTCCTTCGGATTTGTGGTTGATCTTTTCTAGTGAACCAACTACGTATGCAAGTAACTCTAACGATTTGAATGGATTTTTTTTCTGAATTGATAGATGTTCCGAACTGGATAGGTGATGAAGAAAAGAACTCTAGCGAAGTACACTGATTCGTTGAGTCTGTCTTGTGAAGTAAATTTTGAATATTTTATCTCTTTTCTTCGCTGGTTAGTTCCGATTTTATTTTCTCCAAAGTTGTTTGTTGACGAAGAAAGTTTTTCTTCCGAACTTCTGTCTTTGTTTACTGTCCTTCTAGTTTGGATAACATTGCTTGTATATTTTCGAATTATCTTGTCACTTCGCAGGATCTTATCTCTTCGCAGGATCTTATTTCGCCATTCTGTGTTGATTGCTTTGCCTTTAGCAATGGTATACATAGACTAGTAGTTTCTTTTAATCGTAATCTCTTGGAACTGGTTGAGGTTCGTTTTTTGCTGTGTTTTGTGCATTTTGCCCCTGTTAAATAATATCACACAAAGTAACGAAGTTACAATCTCACCAAGAAAATATAGATACAATCCTGAATGCTTCATGTTGAATTCTGCTCGAATTGATTTGCCTGGAAATCTAACTTAAGATTTCATCTTCGCGGATTCATTTCAAACTCGTTGTCTTTTTACGAAGATGTCATTTTCTTCTCTTCTGAAGCTATTCTTGCGAAAGAAATTTTTATTATTTCGCCAGTGACCATGGTTGGCAATGAAAATCACTGAAGAGGTTGATCGAGGTGATCTGTTCGTGCTCTAGAGGTTTGATGATCTCTCCTAGGTTTTTAGACTATTCTTCTTGCTGCTCTTTCTTCGTCCCTGCTATTCGATGTAATCATGTTCTTTGAAAGCTTGTTTTCAAGATGATGGGATTAATCTCTGCTGCTCTTCTTTAATATCTCTTGTGTGAATTTGTAACACAATACAGTCCTTCTCATGTAGATATAATTGTCATGTTCGTTCTTTATATGCGATTAGTTATGTTAGTAATGGGTTGTCGAAGTTGTTTTCTTCGCATACTCTTCTTCTTTTCGCGTGTTAAATTTCTCCGCGTTGCTGACTCGAATGCCCTTTTATATCTCCATTCACACTATCTCTTGTTCAAGTCTAATTGGTGGCCCATCTCATCTTGCTATTTCTTCGCAGCTTCTTCTTCAAATTTGATCTCCTGTTTACATCTGATATATATAAACAAACTACTTCATCTCTTTGTTATGCTCTCATTGTTCTTCCATCTCTGTGATTTCATCATCCTTCTTTTCTTTTGGCCTTTGTCTTCGCACCGCTGATAGGAAAACTCCTTTGTATGGAGTTATGAAGTATGTTGTCTTCTCCTTGGTCGTTCTTCAATATCTCTTGTGCGAATTTGCAGCACAGTCCGATCCTCTTCCTTGCTGTGGTTGTTCCTTTTTCATTTTCATCCAGTGTTGGGACTTTGAACCTATCTTTGAAGTCACCTTTGCTTTATTTTACTCTGTCAGAATCCATCCCCTTGTCTTCGCAAGTAGCAAGTCCGTAAGAGATTAAGTAATATTCTAATTCGTATGACTTCGTATGACTTCTTCCCTTTATGTTCGCATGGAGCAAGTCATTATGTTCGATGCAAAATAATTCTTCTCTGAAAAATAATTCCTCCCATTCTTTTGTAATTTCCCATCATCAGTCCAACTAGCCTTTGCTGGTCTCCTGTTATCAGTCCAAGCTTGCCAGATCCGAAAGTTGAACACAAAATCACAAATATGAGGAATCAATTCGGTTTTTCGAACGAGTTGTTGAGGCGGTTTGTTTAGATCTTTCTCTAATTGATGACGCTGGTTCTTTATCTGAAATCATGAGATTTCGTTGTATTTTACATAGTCGCCCTTAAATCTCATATATCCAGCGTAATCTCTCACCAACAATTGTTAATTTCTTTGATTCTTCTTCAATCAAACAAGCAAGTCCCTGTTTCTAACGCCATTATGTAGTTGCAGGAAATCCCACAACACACTCCCTATAATATCATGATAATAATTTCTAGACCTAAACTTATTTGATATGAAAATAAAGATAAAGATAATGAAAATAGAAAATAAGACACAAGATTTACGTGGTTCGATCAATGTGATCTACATCCACGGGGTTAGGGATCTTCACTATAATTGTTTGTAATTACATATGGATTACAATTGAGACTTCATTAATGAGTATTTGGAGCTCTTGGTTGAAGAAGAAAGAAGAAGATAATAATAATTCAGTTCTCCCTTTCTCTCTCCTACCTTTCTCTTATATAGGATTCTACCTAGTGGGTGACAGCTCATATTTCCTTTTATTTCATACTCCCTCCGTCCCTAATAAGATGACCTAGTTGTAGTTTGCACAAATTTTAAGGCAAGGAGGAAAGTGGAGTATATTTAACTATTTTTTACAATTATACCCTTATGGGCAATAATTAGTAACATTTAGAAACGATTTATCTCTTAAACTATACCACGGTTTTTTATAAACTTTATATCGTTGAAAAGCATTTTAAAACACCTACGCAACGAATATAAACATGACTATCAAATTATACATATTTCTTATAGAAAAAATAATCAATTAAAAGGGTAGTTTTAGAAATATCCCTTGATTAGTGAAATAGGTCATCTATTTATGGGACAAAGTTTAAAACCAAGTAGGTCATCTTATTAGGGACGGAGGGAGTATTTCCTTTTATTTCCTATTTCCTTTTATTTTTTTATCCTCCTGCGACGTTATCGCACAGCCTTTTATGAATCTCGCACACTTACAAATACTTGTGCAATATTTGGATCCTACAATCAAATTTTGATTTTCAAAAAATTAATCATTTGATTAGTCTAATCCATTTTTAATATTTTTAATTAACACTAATCAAACTGAGGATAGATTAGGTATAGCATAAAATATCAAGATAAAGAGTTTGTATGGATTATTGTTTTATGACCCTATCCAGCCCCCAAATTCCGAGCCGTTTAAAGACACGGTAATAGGATTCTAAATTTTGGACAACTTTGTATCGCGCCACAGGAAGGAATATTTTTACTGTGCAGATTTTACATGAACACGGTGAATTTTGGTTTAGAGGGACAAAATTACTGAAAAGTCAATGCATCTACACAATTAATATTTTTGTTGACCCATATAACCAAGTAAGTGAACAAAATCGCACACCCACTTCTTTCCCAAAGTCTCATCCAAAGACACCCCCAAAATCAATTCTTTTTCTGTGAAAGCAGAACTAGCAAAACCCTCTTCAATGGCGACAATGTCAGTAATCTCAGCTTCAAAATCATTCCTTTACCATCAAAACAAACTCATCCTCTTCTCAATCTTCAAACATCCAAAACCCACTTTTTCAATCCCCTCAAAACCCTCTAAAAATCTCACCTTTTTCACCCCCACCACAAGATGCATTCATTCAGCTCAACAATCTCTTGAAACCAAAAATCAAGACATGGGTTTGGCTCAAAGACCTAATATCGTCAACATACTGGAAGAAAGAGGGCTGCTTGAATCAATTACTAGTGAGAATTTAAGGTTAGTTTGTTCTTCAAATTCATCAAACCCTATGAAAGCTTATTGTGGTTTTGATCCAACTGCTGATAGTTTACATTTAGGTAATTTGATTGGGATAATTGTATTATCATGGTTTCAAAGATGTGGTCATAATGCTGTTGCTGTTATTGGTGGTGCTACTGCTAGAGTTGGTGACCCTTCTGGTAAAAATATTGAAAGACCTGAATTAGATGTTCAAACCCTAGAGAATAACACATTAGGGATTGTCCAAACAATTAGTACTATTCTAGGTAGAAATGGTAACCCCAACTCTGGGGGTTTGATGATTTTGAATAATTTTGATTGGTGGAAAGAGGTTAAGTTGTTGGATTTTTTGCGCGATGTTGGGCGGTATGCGAGAGTTGGTACAATGATGGCGAAGGATAGTGTGAAAACCAGGTTAGAATCGGAGCAAGGATTGAGTTATACTGAGTTTACTTATCAGTTGTTGCAAGGGTATGATTTCTTGCATTTGTTTCGTAATGAAGGGATTAATGTTCAAATAGGAGGAAGTGATCAATGGGGGAACATAACTGCGGGTACAGAATTGATACGGAAGATTCTTCAAGTAGAGGGTGCGTACGGTTTAACGTTTCCTCTTTTGTTGAAGAGTGATGGGACTAAGTTTGGGAAGTCTGAAGATGGTGCAATTTGGTTGTCACCGTCGGTTTTGTCACCTTATAAGTTTTATCAGTATTTTTTTTCTGTTCCGGATGTGGATGTTGTGAGGTTTCTTAAGATTCTTACGTTTTTGAATTTGGAGGAGATTAAAGAGGTGGAAGAAGGAATGAAGAAGCCTGGGTATGTTCCGAATTCTGCACAGAGAAGACTCGCGGAAGAGGTTACGCGTTTTGTTCATGGTGAAGAGGGTTTGCAGGAGGCTTTGAAGGCAACTGAAGCATTGAAACCTGGAGCAGAGACTAAGCTAGATTGGAAGACTATTGAGGGGATTGCTAAAGATGTACCGTCATGTTATTTGAGTTATGATGAAGTCTTGAATGCATCTGTGATTAATCTCTCGGTTACTACTGGTTTGTTTGAGAGTAAATCTTCTGTGCGCCGTATGTTAAAGTCTGGTGGGCTTTACTTGAACAATGCCAGAGTTAGTGAGGATAAGTGTATTGAAGCCGGAGATATTATTGATGGTAAAATCCTTCTGCTATCTTCTGGGAAGAAGAACAAGATGGTCGTAAGGATATCTTAATCTTACTATTGCTTAGTTTTATCCATTTGATTTATAGAATTAAATTTTCTCATTTTTGTAGTGTTTATATAGCCCTTGTTTTTACTCAGTTCTTTAATTTTTCGGGTGGAAAACCTGTCTATGTACTATGTTTTCTGTTGCCTACGGAACCAAGTCTTTACATGAGCAGCGGAGCACAGTTTAAACCAAAATGCTGTCGTGAGGTTGGGCTTATAAGTTAAGGTACATCAGGTGAACTAAGTAAACTAGGTTGCAAGGCAGCAGTTACTTCTTGCAGAGTTGCAGTGAGGCAACGTTTTAATGTTCCTCGTAAGCTTATAAGTCCTTATTTTCATTTCAAAGTACAATAGGCAATATCAGTTTACACCACTATAATATCAAAATGATTGATGTTTTATTCAACTTTCTGGAATTGTTGTACCTTCATCTTTGGATCATTTGTTTTTATTCAGCAGAACCATGCTTAGTGATAACGATGTATCAGAATCGGTAGCTGTCTCTTATAGAATGCTGTTAATCTGTTGCAGTGACAGCTTGACACTGATGTGATTTTTGGTTTGATACCACCTGAACTTGGATTGTTGTCAAAGCTTAATGTTCTTTTTGCATGGCAGATTCAGGAACTGTTTTTTCTACATTTTCTACTTTTAGTGACCTTCAAGCTTTAGATCTGTCAGTGTTCTTCCAGGATGCTATCAGCTCATTAATCTCACAAGATTTTTCTTGATTTCAATTGATAATTCTGGATCAAAACGGCTTGAAGTAGGTTACTATGGTTCCTTAGTTCAACTTTGACCTGGAGATAACAGAATTGGAGGAGGAATTCTTAACTGTACAGGATCACAGATGGTGGTGGCTCTTAGTAACAATTTACTTGGAGGGACTCTGTCTTCTATATCATCCATTCTGGTTTAGATATAGATGTTTGCATTGGAATTCAACTCTTGAACTGATTCACTTGCATTTGAAGTCACAGTTCGCTTTCCCGTTTACAGCATTACACCATAAAGGCTCTGCTTGGTATGCTGTGAATTTTGGCAGAACGGTTTTTTAGGGATCATGGCTTTTTTGGGGGACCATGGTCTTATTAGGCCACCTACCCTACAATCTTAAGGGATGTCCTAAAATCATGAGATTACTAATTTGGCCTTTACCCTAATTTAAATTAATCCTAAACTAATACTCCCTCTGTCTCAAAATAATAGTCTTAATTGACTTTGTCAAAATAATAAGGAAATCATATAAAAAATCATGATTAACCCTTGACTAGACTATTTAATGTTAAGTTATTACCAAAGGTAGATAAAAAGGTAATGTAATAATAAATAGAAGTTTTAGGAATTTTACAACTACCCATAAATGTTTTCATTCAAAAAAGGAATACAAAAAAATATTGAATGAAATATTTCCTTATATATGATGATAATATTTATGATTTAGAATTAAATTTATATAAAAAAATAAAGGATATATTTGATAGTTTAAGGGAAATGTATGTTTATAAACAGAGCAGACAGATAAAAAGAGACAGACCAAAATAGAAATTAGAATAGATTAAAAAAGACAGAGGGAGTAACTACCAAAGTTTAACATAATCTATTAACAAAAACTAAAAATCAGTCCCTACCCTAGCCAGCAGCACAAACTGTTTTTGAGAAAAAAATTTCTTTCTCTTCTTCTTCCTTTCAACATCGTCTTCATCAATTAATCGTCGATTCATAAAATTTTCATCGTCGATTAATCAATCGACTATAAGAATGGTCATTCGAAAGAAAACCAACCGACTTCAAGGAGAAGGCCTCGATTGGGACATCTAGCAAATCAGCCAAGTGATTTTGAGATTCATAAAGAAGTGGAACAACCAAGTGAAGCCATAATCCAGTATAATAGATGCTTGAAGAAGCCTGATTCTTCCATGGGACCGATTCGCAAGTATTTTCCAACAAACCCATTACTTTTAATTTGATTTTGATTCGTTTAATTGAATAGAAATCATCAAAATAAGGTTCAAATGGAAGTTACAGTGCGTTGTTTGGTTAGGACGAATTTCTAAAAAACCCTAGTTTGTTAACCAAACTTCCTGAAAGGAAGAACACGAAGAACAGTTCGGTTCTATAGGATTCAAAACTAGGTCACCGAACTGCCAGTTCGGTTAGTTCGCAAAGAAGCCTAAAACTTTTTTCTAACTGAACTTAACCTATTTCACAACAATTTTTTTTTCACATGTAACCGAACTGTGCTATTTTGCACGCTATTTTGAGTTTTTATGTAACCGAACTGAGCTATCTTGTTCGGTTGGTTCGCATAAAATTCTAAAACTATTTAGTAACCGAACTTTACAAAAATAAATAAATTCAATGTATACGAACTATGCTATTTTTCCCAATATGTTGAGTTTCAATTTAACCGAACTTGTCCAACTATGTTGAGTTGTATACATGTGGAGTTCGGTTTATTCGCAAAAAACATTGACAAACCGAACTCTTCACTAATAGTGACCAATGTTGAGTTCGGTTTGTTCGCAACAAACCTTGACAAACCGAACTCTTCATTAATAGTGACCAATGTTGAGTTCAGTTTGTTCTTAAAAAAACTTTGGTAACCGGACTATACTCTGGAACACAAAATTAGAGTTGACCTTTTTTTTCGTGAACTTTTGCTACTAACCAAACCTTACGCTGAGAACCCTTATGTTGCATCTGATTTAGTGAATCATTTATCAGTTAAGCTAATATCTTTTGTTTTCTTGATTAGTAGCAGAGGCAAAAAATCCAACCAACCTTTACTGGAAGATCTGAGAACTCCCACGCCTCGAGGAAAAGTACATTGTGGTGCCGGTAAGCGTGGAACCAAAAATGCTAAGTATGGAGGTGGGTCATTACTGGGTGTTGTCATCTAAGATGGTGTTAATAGAGATAATGTTGACAATGTAATCCAACAAGTTAATGAAGAGATCGTGGAAGAGATGGGCAGTCAAGAACATCATCAAGGTGGAGAAGGTGAACCAGCTGAAGGAGGAGGAAATGAGGGTGACAATGATGACGGTGAAAAAGATGAGGAAGATGGAGATAAGGACGATGATGAATCAAAGGAGGACTTGGATGAATAGGAAGAAGAAGAGGAACAAGTACAAATAGTGGGAAAGAAACCTAGAAAGACGCTTAAAAATCCTTGTGCTAGATATTCATACATTCCTGATGACAATTTGTGTTTGCCGCCAAAGAAGCCAACTTATGGTACTCCTAGAGATGGGGGGAGGTATTGATGGGCTACAAAAACTCATGGGATGCCAAGATCTTTGCGACAAAGGATAGTTCAATTTTAACCATCAAGATTTCTCAGTCATTTTATTATATTTTGACATATATTGTTCTTTTCTATATATATTGGTATATAAGATATGATGTTGTTTTTGTAGGATCATAATAATGTTTTTCGTGTTTTGAAACGTCAAAAGAACAAGATATGGAGTATATAGAATGAGTGTGATGAGGTACGCTTGGAGATATTTGATCGTGTGCTACGGAACGGGATACAACATGCGCACCAAAAATTTGATAATGTCACTATTTCTGCATTTGCCGAGAGGGCTTATCCAGAGACGGATACCTTTCATCTACCGTTTGGCGAGATGGCAATAACTCCGGATGATTGTTTTAGAATCACAACCCTACCAATTACGGGAACAAGTGTTCGAGATGGCTACGATCCCTCGATGAGTTATGAACTTCTTGAAAATCTAGTCGAAAAGTGTCTAGGATGGAGCGATAAAAAGGCACAATGTGAGTTTAGACGAGCTAACAAAGATCCTAAGGAAGGTGATGAGTATAATGAGTTTGAGGAAGACCGCACGTACAAGAAGAAGTTGAAAAAGATCAAGCTCAAAACTTTGTTTGATGAGTTTTCAGGGATGAAAGATTTGGTTTCTCAAGGAAAGTTGGTGATGATAGAGGAGAAGATTAAGCACCATGTGACTGCTTATTTGTTATATCAACTAGGAACCATTTTCTTCCCCGACAGTTCAGGTCACGTGGTAAATGCTCATTACCTCCAGCTATTGGACCTCCTGAATGAGGTGAACAACTATTGTTGGGGCATTGCGGTTCTTTCATTCGTTCAAGCGGAACTCAGAAAAGCTTCGAGTCTTATGGGTCTATATTTTGGAGGCTTATACACCCTTGTTCAGGTACCCCGTTAAATTATCGTTTGTGTGTTTCAATATATAAGTGAATGAATGTGTATTATTACTAATCATATTGCGAATGTATTCTTTGTTGCCTCTTCTCACAGGTTTGGGCGTACGACCACTTCCCTAAACTGCAATTGTCTCATGCTCACACTCCTTGGCCTTATGGGAAGCCTACAACTGGTAAATATGAATTTTTGAACTCACAGGAAAAGAATAAGAACAAAAAGGTGTTGGAGTTGAGGGAGACATTGGATAAGTTAACAGTGGAAGATGTGGTTTTCCATACTTACACCATTGCATCAGATGAAGATGAGGAGGATGTTGAGGTTATTGATTTCTCACCTGTTGCGGCTTATAAAGGACCGTTGTTTCATCTTGGAGGTTGTACAATGTATAATCCTCGAAGAGTATTTAGACAACTTTCTTGTGTCCAAAGTGTCCCACAAGCGGAAAACTTCAACTTTAAGGTGAAGAAGCAGGGAACTAAGAACTCCGAGAAGAATTTCTCCCCCAAATACGATCCTGCTCCATCAGTGGACTACTGGAAGAACTTTGGGAATTATCTTGTTCCAGTCGAAGAGTTACAAGATTCGTTTGATGAGCCAAATGCCGCCGACGAGGAATATATGGAATGGTATGAACATTTTTCTCATCCTCGTGTAATAAACAGTGTCCAACAAGCCCATGCTGATAAAGCAAAAGCGAATGCA
Organism: Papaver somniferum; assembly: GCF_003573695.1. Taxonomy (NCBI): domain Eukaryota; kingdom Viridiplantae; phylum Streptophyta; class Magnoliopsida; order Ranunculales; family Papaveraceae; genus Papaver; species Papaver somniferum. The sequence continues at coordinate 1,445,384 of NW_020627707.1, read as the reverse complement.
GTGTAGAAAGAGGCTCAGAAAATTATGAAGCATACCCCTACGTGTGGTGATGAGGCCTTGATCGTGTGGAATTCGCCGGTAAGATATTTACTCTTATTTTTGTTTTTCAAAATGTTATAAAGTATTGAAAAATAATAGTTACTTATGTTTTTGATTGAGAAAAGGTGAAGGAAAGTGGTAAATTGTTGAAGAAAATGATGGCAAAAATCCAGAGTGGAGAGCCGATGGACACTCGACAACAAACAAACCTCTACAACCAATGGACTAATGTTTTTAATCCCAACCTTGTTGATACAAGCCAGGTTGATCCAAGCCAGACCATGCTGTTGAAGAGGAGTCACCGAGAAGGGGAAGATTCAAGTCGGATGGTTGAACAACAAAGCAGTGGAGATGACACTTCTAGTGACGAAGGACGATCTAAAGCTCCTAAACGCAAGAGTAGAAAAGTTTCTCGTAGTGGTCGTGGTAAATGAGTGATTGCAACAATTAATACTTTGTTTCCTTATGTTTGGAAGACTTTTTATTGCGGATTTGGTAGTTTGTTTCCTTATGTTTGGAAGACTTTTTTTATTGCGGATTTGGTAGTTTGTTTTCTTATGTTTGTTTCCAACATTTAGTTATGTGGATTAGTAAATGAATTTCATAATTTGGTTTTTAATTTGTGTTTTAAAGGATTAGATCGGCTATTTGACTCATATGTGTTTCATTAAATTCAAATTTTTAAGAAACAATTAGGTAGTTTGGTTAGTAGATTATATATAGTAAACAACCGAACATGATGGTCCATAAGTTCAGTTTATTCGCAAATTTTGTAATCTAACCGAACTCAGCTACAAAAAAAAATCAGAAGTTACAAAGTTGTATTCGGTTACTTGCACTTTTTCTTGCAGGTAACCGAACTCCAATGTTCGGTTACCTGCAGAAAAAAAATGCAAGTAACCGAACTTATGGGTTCATAAACCGTTATTAGTGTAGTTTTAGTTCGGTTACCTGCAATTTTTTGGCAGGTAACCGAATAATATTCGGTAACTTTTGAATGTTTTTTGGTTGCTGAGTTCGGTGTTGATACATGAAAATAATTAACCTTAGAAAATGGTTTCCCCCAAATGGTTGCTCCTTAACCTATCAAGGCTTCTACACTAAGGAATAAAGAGACTTGGGGACTATGCCTAACCCATTAAGATGGAAGTCCTAGTTCATAGAAGAGCATACTAAGGAAGTTGGTCCTTTGGTGAAAGCCCTTTAGGGTTTGGTGCTAACTTAAGGAGAGGGAAATAACAGTTTAGTAATATATTAATCTTATGAGTGTTTATTCTTAAGAGGGATGTTATAAAAGTAAATGAAGGTACACTTCATGAGATCATCATTAATTCCCCATTGCTTCTACCTATATACCTTCTCATTGGGAGTACTTTCTGTGATTAGGGATGGTTCCTCCTTCCCACATTCTACCTATCAACATTGCGACCCCAGTGGGAGGTTCTTAGCCTCTAGTACAGCATGATACTCCCAGTTGCGAGCCATGAGATGCCAGCGGGTGGAGCACTTCCCAACCCGGACCACGTCACTATGGAAGACATTCAAGGAGAAAGCGATGGAGAGGTACATGTCCAAGCGGTAGTCACTACACCTATCGTACAGGGAGCAGGAGGATCTCAGAGGAAAGAAGAAGCGCCTAAAGAGAGAGTCGCGGCTGAGACTAGCGAGCGATAAGTGTCCGAATTACAAGAGGAATTAGATGCATCCATTAAGAAGCAACATGAGATACGCGGGCGAATGAAGTGAGCAAGAGAATAAAGCGCGGGGACAGCTAAAGCTGCTACTACAAAGAACACGGTTCCGAGCATGACAGAGGACGCGATCGCCAAATATCTAGAGTAAAACTATCGAGTAACAAAACACAACGCCTATGATTCATTAGAGCCACCATATCCTGAAGATTATACATCGCCGAAGTTCAAGACATATGGAGGAAAGGGGAAACGCACGCGAGCATGTGAGCCGCTTCATATCAGCAATGAATGCGTATGCTCAAGACGAAAGCCTTTGCATGAGGGAGTTCCCTAAGTCACTGACGGACAATGATTTTACCTGGTACGATATTTTGAAACCCGGAAGTATCAGTTCATGGCCTGCCATGGTACAACGCTTTCTGAAGAAGTTCTATTCCGCCCAAAGGAGAGTCACCGCCATAGTTTGGGAAGGTGTACCCAGCAGGTAGGAAAATAAATTGGAAAGTTCATCACCCGATTCCGATATTTCACACTCAAATGTCACGAGGACATCTCAGAAGAGCGCTTGGTGGAAATTTGTATTCGAGGAATGGACGTGATCTTCCGGCTGAATTTAAAAATTTTGAAGTTTCAAACTTTCGTAGAAGTGGAAGAGGCCGCAACTCGGATATCAGAATGCGCGGATGCTGGAGCAAGCGGGCATGGCTGGAAATTACATTCTGTTAATGCAGCATCAAATGATCAAGGGGGCGATAGAGGTAAAGGAGGAGTTGCTGCTTTTGGCCCTTATCAGGGAGGAAAATCAAGTAGGAAAGGTGGAAGAACAGACGGAGGGAGACCAAATCCACCTCCACTACCATGCAACAGGGAACAGATAGTAGGACTTCTGGAGCAATGGGTAGCTAACAAAGAAGAAACTATCCCACCTGTGGTTACGGAACCGACCGCAGCGGATAAGATGCATGAACGGTACTGCCACTACCACAGAAGAGTCCATCATCCGACTACGGAGTGTTTTTATCTACGCTATATAGTGCAAAGGAAGCGAGCCAGAGGCAAGTTAGAAATAGGAGAGCAGAGCATTCATAAGGATCTGCTCCCTCAGCACCAAGTCATGATGATCTCCCATGAACCTACAGAAGAGGAAACCTGGAGACCATGGGAAGATGAGAAGGAAGAAGAAGCATAAGAGGCAACTGAGATGGCCACCTTCTCAGATACGACCGGAGTTGCTAGTAAATTCGCCAAACAGTTTTAGCACGACAATTCTTTGACTCATTTGGTTTTAGCGAGGACCAAATCCGTGAAGCATCCAAAGATATTGCATCCATCGCGTCTGGTAAAGCGTACAATTCGTTGCCGTGGGAAGCTATCACCTTCACTGATGAAGATATATGCTATCCAGGAGAGCACCTACGAACCTTATATCTCACAGCCCATATCAACAAGCATCCTCTCAAGCGAGCTTTCATAGACGGCGGAGCGTCCCTCAACATGATTTCCTTGCACACATTGGAATCCGTAGGAGTACCAAGAACGTCGATCAAAACACGTGAAACAACTGTAAGGGGGTTTGTCGGACAAACCCAGACGGCAATGGGAATAGTACATCTGATAATGAAGATCGGACCCATCGGAGCGCTAACTCCTTTTTACATACTCGAGGATGACACCACGTTCCATGTCTTACTAGGGAGAGGATGGCTTCTGAACCAAAAAGTGGTGGCATCTACGTATCATCAATGTGTTAAGACTAATATCGGAAGAAGACAATTCCGGATCCCAGCTAGTAGAACAGGAGAGGTGACCCTTGTAGCTGGAAGACAGCTTGTACTTTCTAGCGACCTCAGCTTTCAATTTCACTCGACCTGAAGCATGCATCTCCCTGAAATCGTTCTCGGTTAAGGGGCGGGCAGCGTAAGGCACTTTAATGAGCAAGTTAAGCACATTCCGATTGACACTATTGCGATATGCAAGCCATTCCTTGCTAACATGGACTGGACGGCGGGGTTGAGGGTAACTAAGATCGAAAAAGGATTGGCGATCACTCATCCGAAGACCACTCCTGAAAATAAAACGATCGAAACTTCTCCGGACTTCCATGTCCTCATCCATCGAAGAAGGAAGAAAAGACTTGAAAGGAACCCCCTGATCAAAGCCTAGTTATCGCGCGACGCGGACCGTGTTGTATCATTCGGAAAAAAACCTCCCACCATAAAAACCAGGAAGACGCCCTGGCAAAACAGAAACAAGCATATCAAATTCATCCGCTGAATGCATTTTCGCCGAAGAAATCCTTCTTGGGGCTTGACTAACAAAGTTGTAATGAAAGGAACCAGTGCGACCGTCATGGTATGTAAGGGGGTTAAACTCTGCACCCTTATCCATGGACTCCTTAAGCTTCTCCTTAGGATCATGACCCTTCTTATTATAAAGAGTCATCCGGGGATGAAACTCGGGCTTTGTCACCAAACGCTTGGAACCATCCTTTCGAGCGATTTCCTCTTGCCGAGAAAGGGACAAGGGATTCAGATGAGAAGGCCTATATTTGGGGAAGCGCTCCCAAGTCCACGCTTGAATGAAGTTGGCAGGAAGAAAAGTCTCAACCGTGTGAGACACATCCATGCGACGAATATCACGAACCAGTATATCTAGATGATGATACAGACCACCCAAAAACATGGGGTGAGAGGGAAAGACACACCACGAGACATCAACACCGCCATAGGAATCAGCTCGTTCTTAATAGTATCCCGGGGACTGTACTTAAAGACATCATGGCAGAGCCAAAAGAGCAGAAAAACAGCCAATTCTACCTTGTCCGTCTCCACTTCTCAAGGTGGAACACCCTTGCCCGGGACAGATTGCAAAGGATCCCAGTATTTGATCCAACATGAGAAGGAAGCCCGACGATATCCAGGCTTCTGCTTTTGGCCACCTTTCACCTCCTTCACATCATCATCCCCATCAGCGGGAGATGGCTTTTGTCGAGCGGCTTTCATGGAAGATGCCATGATCTTTGAAGAAGGTGAAATGTTCGCGGGAGAGTCATGAGGGGCTGACGCGGTAACCTTACCTTTTCCCTTATTCGCCGGGGTGCCTGCCTCGTCCGGAGTTTCAGTCTTGAGCTCGTCAGGTAGTTGATAAGACATGGAGTTCGTTTTGTCCTTGATTAAGCGGTCCTGAAGAGCTCTATCCTCATCATCCATGGATTTGTAGAGACATCAGCTGTCGTAAACTACGGTGCCATGAACTGGCAAACCAGTAAGCACCACTACATCCTCTAAAACAGGAGTCGCTTCCCCCCAAGAAAACAGAAATGTGTGAGGGTCAATACCCCAACGCGCACATAACTGATTGATGCTGTCATAATCTCTCCGGACATCCCTGAACTTGGAGGATTCCAAAGCCGCCTCTATACCTAAAGAACGAGTGACATCCGCGTTGTCTGGATTAGAGTGGATGTAGTCAATCCATGGCTCCCAAGAATCGTGCGACTCAGCGGTTGAACGATGGTCAATTGTAGGGAAAGTATAATCTCCCCTGTGAACTGCCAAGCGAGGAGAATCTTCGAAAGAAGCCACGGAAGGAGAGTCGTCCCGGGGGCGGATAAGTTATTCTGCAGACCCGGACCGAGGATATTGATGAGGATTACGCATACGCTCAACCCAAATATCGTCGGCTGGAAAGAGGACAACGCCATCATCTCCAGCGGGAGGTCATATTTTATCATTAAGAGTCAGATTATATACAAATTCCTCTAACATGTGTGACTCGAGCCTGGGAGGAGAGTCACGAGCAGGTGATTCATTAGACATGGTGAACAACGGAGGGTCAAGAGAGAGAAAAGTAGATGGTAAAAGATGATAATTCTGAGGCGGGATCCCCTTTATTTATAGGAGGGTAAAAGGAGGAGCGGTTACTAGATAGCTTAGTAACCGTCGTCTCCCAAGAGTCACAAACTTAATCTATCCATAACTTCCTTTCGCAATCATAACTCACACGTGTGACTGTTGACATGGTATGTGACCAGTCAACAGTCAGGGGACTAATGTTGATACATGAAAATAATTAACCCTATAAAATTGTTGCCCCTTAACCTATCAAGGCTTCTACACTAAGGAATAAAGAGACTTGGGGACTAGGCCTAACCCATTAAGATGGAAGTCCTAGTTCATACAAGAGCATACTAAGGAAGTTGGGCCTTGGGTGAAAGCCCTTTAGGGTTTGGTGCTAACTTAAGGAGAGGGAAATGGCAGTTTAGTAATATATTAATCTTATGAGTGTTTATTCTTAAAAGGGATGTTATAAAAGGAAATGAAGGTACACTTCATGATATCATCATTAATTCCCCATTACTTCTACCTATCTACCTTCTCCTTGGGAGTACTTTCTGTGATTACGGATGGTTCCTCCTTCCCACATTCTACCTATCAACATTCGGTTACCTTGGATTTACAGAACTAACCGAACTTAAGGACAACCAAGTTCGGTTATATGTATAAAGTTTTCAGGTACCGAACTGAGGAGTTCGGTTTTGTCGATGCATTTATTTTGTAACCGAACTATCTATTTTGAAATTCGAATGACACAAATTTCAAGTAACGACTATTTTTATAGCCGTTATACACCTCAGTGGTATAAATATGTGTCTCATAGTTAACATTTTGTCTCAAAATCTTCTAAAAATGGCATCTACTACTCCTAAATTTACTCTAGATGAATATATTTGTCTTTGTATAAACTACATACTATACTATCCAAAGAGGGGTGAAGAACGAAGAATGAATGGTATTATGACTCAAAGTTATTGGGGGAAAATTCATGAGAAATTCTGCTCCGACACAACAAACCCTCATAACCATGATCATATAGCTTTGTTCATTCGATTTGGAAAGATTAAAGATAGAGTTGTGTAATTTATGGCTTTATTTCGTATTGTAAGGCGATGTCGACTTAGGGGTGAAAATTCGACGAAATCATTTTAACAACAAAAAATGAATGGCGAAGATGGAAGAGAAAGAATTTCAAACATGAAGATCATTTCTGCATCCTCAAAGACTTTTTCATAACGCGTTTCGGATATTAAATGTTATGTAATTTTATTTCGGCAATGTCCTGTAATAGTTCGTCCGTGTCCTGTAATCTCATTTTCTAACCGAACTTTTGTCCTGCAATAGTTCGGTGATGTCCTTTAATCTAAGTTCATTTCTATAAGCTGCATTTCAAAAAACACAAAAAGAATGACCAAATAACACAAAAATAAAATCAAATTCCAAAAAAACACAATTTTTCATTCTTATGTTGATGTTCAAAGCATACTTAATTTAACTAATGGTACATTTAATCATCCTCAAGGGAAGTTGAACCTTCGTGTATAATTTTGTCCGATTCCTTCAAAGCTTTCCACATATCCATGTTATGTTCATACATAATGCACCAACCCAACATTGTGTCGGGGTTAAATCCATGCCAATAAGAGTATCCGCATATAGGAGGCAATGGACAATGGTATTCTAACCGGAGGCCTGTAAAATGGTTGTTGTTAATCAACGCAATCACCACTCTCCTACGTCTAAGTCGCTCGACACAAATGGTTGTCTTTGGAGTGTATGTGAAACTTGCACCTTTTGAAAAATAGTGAACCACGCAGTTGAATGCGTCGGAGATTAAGTGCCCACATATCGGCATGCCCATCCAATGATCCCTTGTGATTGGATTGGCCCCGTGGATACGGATTTGATACCTAACAAATTACATATTGAGACTAGCATCCCCATCGGACAACATTGTCTTGTAAAATTCCGGTTTCTCCTTTAGCTTCATCAACAACCTTTGACCGACATAAGTGATTTGATTATCATTATATAGCTTAGCACCTTGGGTGAAAGGCCCTAGTTGTTGTACGACAACGTGGAAACCGCAATTACCATCCAGAGGGACGTCATGGGTGGATATGACGTAATCTCTAATGTAAGGAGGTAGCTCTTCTAAGAACCTTTTATAACCAAGAGGGGTGTATCATCAAGAGGTGGTGTATCATCAATTGGAGCCTTTAGCTTCACGTCTTGTTGAATTGGTTGGCTCGGTTCCGACGGATTAGGTTGGGTTGGTGGAGAGTGTAACATCGGTCCTTTTTTCTTCATATCCCGTTCACTTGTCTCGCCCTTTTCCATAATATTCCTAGCCCTTTTCTTAAAATCTTCTTGGTACTTCACCGCGGTATGCTCATGCCCCGAAGGATCTTTAGTATAAGGGGTCATTTCGCTTTTCCTCTTAGCCAAAACCTTTGCATATTCTCTAACTTGTTTTTTTGTTTCTTTGGTTCTTGTCCTACCTTTGCCCTTGCCTTTATTCGGTTCTTGCACGTTATCCGAAGTGTGCGGATAAATGATTGGCCGCATGTCATCCCAAAATATTTTCCTTTCGAGTTTGTTCATGTTCCGGTGCATCTCGATCACGATTCTTCCTATTTCGTTGTCACCAAACTATTCTCCGACATCGCCCTTTGGAGGAGGGACAAAACTTAATTGTTGCCAATGTCGATCTATATGGCTTAAAGGGATTATTCCATGTTCATACTTAGCTATCATATGGCAACAAGGGAGTCCCATAGACTTCATCATGTTGCAAACACACACCTCGTCCGGCTTGGTTCCCCATATGTCAATCAAATTCACCTCAACCATTAACCTCTTAATGCAAGCATGTGAAACATTATAGTGGAGTCCCTTGAAAAACCGAAGGTCCGCCATTTTCTTGATGTTACCACCTTTGTCTACAATATTTTTGTACTTCATAATGCGGATTTTTTGGAACTTCTCTTTAATTCTCTCAATATCGCGGTTGAAGTAACTCTCCATTGCGTTAAACACAACCAAAAAATTATCGACACATCCACAGAGATTTTTCTTCAACCGGTGGTGAGCCGATTCTACCAAACTTGTCGTTTTATTCTCAAAGTGTTTATGGTTGTTGGTAAAAGCATAAACGAAGCGCTCTTTGTGCGGTTCCAACCATTGCTCCACCACATACGTTATTATATCCTCCGGATATTCGGAGCTAGACCAATGTTCTCTAAATTAGGCAAGATTTAGATAATACTCTTCTTCGGTGAGAGACCAAGTCAATGCCTCCCATGCCCCGGAGAAGGAAACCCATTTAGCGTGATTTATGGTGTGTTATTTATCGAATGCCTCTTTTGCATCTGCTTGTTCATATTCCGGTAGCTTACTAATCTCTTCCAATCCTTTCCTCTTAGGTGGAATAAGTTGAGGCTTGCACCTATTCATCACATTGCACCATATATGAAATGTACAAAGTATTTATTATGTGCCAATGGGAATACTTTCTCTATTGCGTTCATCAATGCTACTTCATTGTCCGTCACGATAACCCCGGGGATATCATCATCTCGGTAGATCGCCTTCACTTGTTGTAGCGCCCAAGTGTAACTTGGTTCATGCTCGTCCTTTAGAAAACAAAAAACAACGGTAAACGGTGACTTCGTCGACGTACGACCAACAATGTTCAACAATGGCATCTCGTATTTGTTTGTCTTGTAAGTTCAATCCATTATAATAACTTCATGGAAGGATTGAGCCAATTGAACACTCTTCGGATGAGCAATAAAGAAATGAGTTATTTTTTCTTCCGGACCTACCTTCTTTTGAACCGCGTAGCTTTTCTCTTGAGCCAAAAAAAAACAATTGTTGCATTACTTTTATATCTTTCCATTCATTCCTTTTAATTGTCTCAATTGCATTGTAAATGGTGGACAAAGATGATACATTATCCGGGTTATCTTCCTTTAATAAGCGAAGCATAACGATAGGTGGAATACTCATTTTCCAATAGTTAGCAATTTTTTCCATTTCTTGAGGAGTGAGCCTTGCGGCCATTGCATATCCTTCAAGATCTTCCGGACGAGGGTGGTTATGACGACCTACCACCTTATCCATAGCTAGAAACCATTTCTTCATTAATTTGCTCTTGCTAAATACTAGCTTGAACGGGCATTTAATTTTCTTTGAGCATATTGTGTTCTTCCTCGTCGTCTTTCCTTTATACTCATAACCCTTCCTCTTGTGACTAACATCGGGATATCCACTTCTCTCACAAACCATTTCAAAACGAGTTTGACTTTCTTTTCCTTTCAAAACTAAGACGCGCTTGACTCTCTTAGCATGTTCTCTAGCCCAATTCTTCGCATCAATAGGTAAGTCAAATACCATCTGATTAGCATAGTGATGATATGTATCTTCGAACAACATATCAACCGGAGAAGGTTGATAATCCATTGGTATAGGTTGGCATTCCATCTACAAGAAATGTATCGGTTACTTGTAAATTTTATCGCAATACCCGAACCCAAGGTTCGGTTCATAAAGCAAAGTTGACATGTAACCGAACAAATAAAAAGTTCGGTTACTTCCTATGTTATATAGGTAACCGAATAGAACCCTTTTTGTTTGTTTGTTAAGTTCGGTTGTTTATGTTGTTGTTTCGAGTTTGCGAAACAACCGAACTTAATACACTTAGTATACTCTTATATTATGTAAAGTTCGGTTAGCTAGTTCGTAAACATGCAGTTTGCGAAACAACCGAACTTTGTACACTAAGTTAACTCTTATTTGTACGTAAGTTCGGTTAGTTATTGGTTAATTAGTTGCGAACCAACCGAACTTTGTACACTAAGTTAGATCTAATTTTTACGTAAAGTTCGGTTTGTTAATTTGTTACGAACCAACCGAACATAACGATGGTAATCCTAGAAACTTCCATTAATAGAAAGTTTGGTAACATGCGTGTTTGGACCAAGTAACCGAACTGCACTTTCAGATGAGTTCGGTTACCTGTTCTTCACACGATGGAACCGAACTACACCTTCAGAAGTGTTCGTTACATGCTCTTCACATAAGGTAACCGAACCGTCCCAAATCCACTTGAAAAAATTACATTTTTAGGAAAGTTTTGACCAATTCAACATACATTATCTAAGTTTGGAGCATACCTGGACACCCAAATACTCTTCTTCCGGTTGTGGTTGATAAAATCCATCATATTCATCTTGAGATTGAGTTTGGGGAAGAATAAAATCACCATCTAATAAATAACTCATATCCGGATCATTGTGAAGATTAACAAATACTCTAGGAGGATGGAGATGAAGAATTGGATGAGTTTTCATCACTTGAATACCCAAACTTAGTGAATTGGAAAAAACATTTTATTTTCCATGTTTTTCTCCTTCATCTTCTCTAACTTTACTCTCTCAATAATTCTACACATCTAATAAAAAACTCATCTTTTAATTTAATCTCACTAATTATTTTTAACTAAATCATTTCACTAATCATAACCTAAAATTAATTATGAGGTATTTTAGATATTAATATAAATATCTAGATATGGGGTGACCTAAATTTACTTCTAATGTCTTTACCCAAAATAAAACCATGGTCCCCAAAAAACAGTGGTGCCCAAAAAATCGTTCTTTTGGCACTATCTTGGGCTTCCTAAGCGAATTTAGTGGGCCTGTAAATTTTTGTATTTGCAATCCGCAGGATGCCTAGCAGGGCCAATGATTATTTCCATCATTTGATAGTCAAATTTTGCTAGAAAGAAAAATTCAGATACTTCATCGGGACAATAACCGAAAACTGGTGCATTCTGTTCAGTGTCTCCGGTTGTTAAAACCCTGTAATGGATATAAAAGTTGTTTCACTGTAATGGCTAAAACAGAAACAAAAATGAATAACCAGAGCAATTACTAGCTATAGAATCTGTACTAAACTGTATCCAGTAATTCAACCTGCACCAGAGAACCAGAATTTCCCATATTCACAACTTTCTCTCCAGCCTTAAACCAGATTTCGCCAGAGAATTTGTAGACAAATTGAGTGACAATTCTCAAAATCATATCCTCCAAATTTACTCTAGAAGTATTACATCCAGCATATATACACCATGGACAGTTCCCTTTCTGAAATCACAAACTGCAGCTTTTGAATCCGACTTGATAATTAATCTTGACAGCCCCGACCTGACTGCCCATTCAATAGCCATCACCTCTGCCACTTTGTGGCTACTCCTAACACCTGAAATTGTTCCCAACACCTGACATGAGTGAGTTCTACCAATTACACCAAAACCTGCACATCCTGGATTACTAATTGCTGCTTCATTACAACAGAATACTATGTATCCTCCTCTGCAGCATACCACTGACATTCCTGGTATCAAGCTTAAGACACTTAAAAACCTGCAGATCATATACCTGGTTCTTTCCACATCTCACCCTTCATTCTATAGCCCCTTTCAAACACCACTTTCATATTCTTGCCTTAAATCTGTACAAATTTAGATTAAACCCATCAAAATAATCTTATTTCTCATAAACCACAATTCTCTCATGGTTGCAAAAGCTGCAGTCCACCAATTCTTAACACAGATAGATGAAACTAAATCTTAAACAATTACATGGTGGAATACCTGCAGGGCCGATATGCTTGACCTGTCCATATTATAGTGCAGTCTGTTTTCTCTTAACAAAAGTATACAAGTACTCCAATTAAGGTCCAAGCAGTGTTTAAATGAAGATTCATTTGTATCTCTGCGAGGTACTAATGGCCCCTGAACTTGTAGCTCCATCCTGACCTCTTTTGCAAAATTATCCAAAACAACAACAGGGGAAAGATGAACACGACAATGAGTTGTAATGCAGACAAAAGCTAGTAAGAGGCATATGCCATATCTGAGGATGCACAGCTACCTTGTAACTCCGATCAAAGGTGCTGAGAAAATTCATGCCAGAATCTTACTGGACGAACTAGGTAGTTCATCCTTCAAAAGTTGAGATGCCGAGCCTTAATGTCACCAAGCCCTGGTATAACCTGTCCCTTGAACAAGCATATAGGTCCTTCACCACTCACCAGTAATCCTTACATGAGCATTCACCGTCAACAAAATGATGGAACAGGTTTGAATCTCTCAAAATAATGCGCCGTTCTAAAAGTTTTGACACGAACTTCATAAACATGTGACAGTCCTTACAAACCCGCAAGTTCTTTAAGATTCGAATAGGCATCCGATCATGAGGCTTGCTAATCAACCCATATGCAAGAGCAAGCTTTTCACTGTGGTAACTGATAGACTCAACTTTCTCGTCCTCCCCAACATCATGCAAAGCCAAATGTGGGTCAGGAACATAACCAGCTTTCTGTATCTCCTTCATCAAACTATCGAGCTTACGGTAGATTATCTCATTTTGTGAATGAGTTCGACCGTCAGACACAAACTTGTGAACCTTATAATCGATCTCAATCCAACTATACGCTGGAGCCTTTTGAATCTTCTTATCTTTCATGAGAGACCTCATCAATGCTACTTTTTCCCATCTTCCAGCAGAAGCATACATGTTAGATAATATTATATAAGGTCCCGTTTCCAGTGGGTCTAATTCAGAAAGATGCTTTGCTGCCATTTCTGCTCGTTCGATGTCACCATTTACTCTTGCAACAGATAAAAGGGTAGACCAGATTAAGTAATTGGGTTCTTCGGGCAAGCTATTGATTAAAGCTACCACCTCATCCATTCTTCCTGGACGTCCCAGGAGATTAATCATACATGAATAGTGATCTAAGGTGGGTTTCAGTCCATGTAACTCACTTATGGAACTGAAATATTTCTTACCCAGTTCAACTGATCCGCTGCGGCTACAAGCAGAAAGAACCCCAACTAAGGTAATATTGTCTGGTTTCAGCTTTTCTTGTAACATGTTTTGATAAAGCTCTAAAGCCTCCTGATCCTCCCCATTTTGTGCATATCCCGTAATCATGGCATTCCAAGTCACCACATTCCTAATTGTCATCACGTGGAATACCTTCCGAGCATCCAAAGTTTCTCCACATTTCGAGTACATATCGATGAGGGCACTTGATACAAGCAAATCACTCTCGATTCCACTAGGAATTGCTTTACAGTGAATTACCTTCGCATGAACTAAAGAAGCTAATCTAGCACAAACATTAACCACACTTGAGATTGTATACTTGTCTGGTTTCACATTCTCTAATAACATCTCACTGAACAACATCCAAGCGTCTTCTTCTCTGTTGTTCTGCGCATAACCAACTATCATTGTCGTCCAACACACCCCATCTTTCTCTTTTATCTCCTTAAAAATCCTAGTAGCCTCATCTATGAACCCGCTCTTAAAATTAGCTCCAAGAACACTAGAAACCGTAACCAAATCCGGCTTCACTCCTGCCACTTTCATTTTAAGAAACAAATCCAGGCATTTCTCAGGACACCCATTTTTCAAGTGCCCCGAAATCATTGAATTCCACAATACAACATTTTTCTCACTCAACCGATCAAACAACCACCTCGTTTGATCGACTTGACCACACTTCACGTACATATCCATCAACGCACTCGCCACAAAAACATTTCCTTTACAACTACTAGTAACAATTCTTCCATGAATTTGCTTCCCACGCCTTACATCCAGTAATTTTGAACAAGCATTCAAAGCACTCACATACGCATACTCCGTCAGCTCGAATCCTTCTCTCTGCATCCTAATAAACAAACCCAAACCATCAACAGAACACCCACTTCCAACAAAACCCGCAATCGTCGTATTATACGAAATAGAATCACGAGCCGGCATTTTATCAAAAGTTGCCCGTAAGTTCCCAGTCTCACCCATTTTCGAGTACGCTGAAAGCATTACATTCCATGAGAACACATCTTTAGAAGGCATTTTCTCAAACAATATAACCGCATCATTGGTTCTGCCAAATTTCACATAAAGGTGAAGTAGACGATTTTGAATGTAAGTACTGTTTGGTTCAACTGATTGAATCTCTACATGAGACTGCAATCTCTTTGCTTGGTCAACGTCGTTAGCTCGAATGCACTCGAGTAATAGCCGAGTGTATGGTTCTGTTGCAGTGCAACCACGAACTAAGAATGCATCAATGGCTTCTTTAAGCTGTCGGTTTGCCTTCATTTTGTTTTTTATATTTTTTTGAATTTAAGTTTTAAAGGTGGTGGTAACAAATGGGAGTGCCCATATTGTCGTAACCAGGCTTAGGCTGGACACCCAATTCTCACATGGAATTAGGTGAGTTTTGACCACTCATCATTTCCCATTATCTGCCTGAAGGATCATGATTTGGTTGAGAATTTTCCGTCCGTTTTTATTACTTTGATTTCGGTACTGATACTGCGTACTCATCCATGTGGGCCTATTAGTTGGTTCTCATTTGACACTCCTGGCCAAAATGCACCTTGTGCCTTTGTGCATGTGGGCAGGAACCTTGCAAACTTCGTGCTAGCTATGATCCCAAATCAATTCCGCCATGTTCTAATTTCGAGTCATAATGCAAAATTTCAGACGAAATTTCGGGACAAGTTTCATGATCTAAAATTACATTCTTAGAACTTAGAAAGCACACACAACTCGATAATTAGAGCAACTCGATAGTTAAACGATTTTGGGGTGAAAAGTCATGCGACACTGACTTAGTCAATCTAAAAATCTTCATCGTTCTCTTGATTAATCCATTCCTTTTCTCTGCTAATCCTCTTAATTTTCATTTTCTCTTCTTAATTTCGATTGGAATACATTTCTTTTATTTCTTGTTTGGTTACTGATTTTTCCGAATCGAAATATTCTTAGTTATGGTTTAATTCTGAAAAATTTTCTCTGAATCTGTAATCTGTGATCTTTGAACTTAATCTTTCATGTATTGTAAGATCTATTAGTATTGTGTTTTTCGATTTAACTTTAACCTATTTCTGATTTGTTTCTTTGTAAGCTTCTTTTATCTTTCTCTATTTTAGGTCATGAGCTAATGGAGGTGCAAACATAGAGATTCAGATGCATCATCATGAGATTTCGTAAATCAACAGTGACTCTTGAGAAGACTGGTCTACTTTTGACATTAGGTATGGTTCACTGATACTTCATTCTGGTATTATCTTATCTTACAAAAGATTCTGAAATTGATAAGGGTTATGTTATAAGTTGAGTTATTCTGAGTGTTTTCTGGGGAGATTGAGATCCTACCTAGTGTAGGGATTTGATTCAGCTTTTATTTATTAAAGATAATTACTTTGAATTAAGTAAATCATGTGGATGATTTTATTTGGTGATGTCTTAAATCTCATTATGATGGTTTATGTAAGAAGGTCTTATAGGGTTTACAGGCTTTAATCTTCTGCTCCACTGCATTAAAAGTAGTGTTATCTTATTTAATTACATATTAGGATGTATTTTTTAATTTAAAGTTGAAAGGATGTAATTAAAAGATCATTAATGACCTCTTTGATAATGGGTGGCTGCCTCAGAAGAAATGTTACACTTGGCATAACTCCTTCTTTATTCTCTACTGTTCTATTGATTTTCTGAGAACTGAGGATAAGTATTTTGGTATATTCAGTTTCCTGCTCTTAATGGTCACTTCTAAAAGAATGTGTTGTCTAACTCATTACTGCAGGCATGCGCTCTTAGTTTTCCCAGAAATAAAATTTGCATATTCTACTGATATTCCCTTTAAATTACCCAATACCCCAAGTTTTTTCTCACACCTTACTTTACTTCTCTTACTCAATTTTATCTTAAGTGTTTTCAAAGGCAAATCCTGCTGCTCAAGTTAGAGTTCTTTACTTAGATGAAGATGTGGAAGAGTTCCCATTCAGATTTGCTGCTCTTCTTTGTGACAAAAGTCGTAGTTATCATAAAAATTCTGTTAAGCATCACCTTAATAGAATCTGGACTATCAACTACCCTGATTTTAAACTTGCTAAACCTTATGTTCAAGGAATGGGTATTCAAAATCTATTTGTAGTTATGTTCAAGAAGGGTCAAGATAAAGAGTTAGCATATGCTGCAAGACCCACTTTACTGTTTGGTCAACTTTTTGTTGTTCAACCATTAGGTGATTTGGAGTCTATTTTTGATCTGGTTTGGGATATTACGTTAATGCCAGTTCAAATTATTATTCCTTCAGATTTGGTTAACAAAGGAAAGGCTAGGGAGGTCTTGGAGCAGATTTGAATTTTTGTTATTTTGGATACTCCAGCTGGAAATTTGTATGAAGCAAAGGTTATGGTACCCTTGAACTCACCTTTGACAAGAAAAGTGGTTTTTAATACTAATAAGAGAACTTATTATATGACTGTTTTTTATCCAAAGCTGCCTTTTCGTGCATGCAAGAAATGTTTTGTACTTTACCATGATGAAGATAAGTGCAGGGAGATTCAGATGAGAATATTTGTCAGGGATTTTCCTGCTCCATCTCCTAGAGATACTCATGTTGCTGTTACAAAAGTGGTGGCGACTCATGAAGTTGGTGAGAGTTCTGATGCTGCTGGATCTGCAAAAGTCAGTACTGCTACTGCTGTTCCAAATGAGCATTCAAAGCCGTCTGCTTTTTCTGTCAGTCTCCAACCATCTGCAGCTCTCAGAAATAAGGGTTCTTCCTTAACTTCCCCTGTTAGTTCTTCTGTAATGCATGATGTCTCTTCTTTGACTATTTGGGAGCCTGTCAATTCTGGTTCATCTTCAGTTTTAAACCCGTAATATTGCTTGAACTCTTCTGGTTATCTTTCGCCTTATGATAGTCTCTCCTTTGGTGTTGATAGACTTATGCATGATAGAAAAGGAAAAAAGAACTAGGACTTCTTTTGAGTCTGTATACCTTGGATCTAGTTCTGTCTCATCCTATTTTTCAATGATGCATACTCCTCGCTGACCTCCTATGACTTCGGTGCCTCCTGTTAATCCTCCTAGTGATGCTTCGTTCAATGATGTTAGCTTAGGAGTGACTAGTAGTATGGGTAGTACTGATGCTAATATGTTTTGGTCTACTTCATGTACCGCTTACGCTCAGAAAGTCTTTACTTCTTCTGGTTTCATTTTCAACTCTACTTCAGAAATGAATTACTCGTCGGAATTATTTATGCACTCAAGTTCAGATAATGGTTTTTCGTCCAATGTTGATCATAATAATGAATTTAAAGATGCTATAGTTCTTGAACCTGTCCCGTTAGCTTCTCTTCCTCCTGAACCTGTGATCGTTGATGAAGAGTTTGAAAAAGAAATCGATCTTATGATGATGGACTCTGAATCTATGGATGCTGAACCCTCTTCGGATCATTACCTAGTAAGTAACTTAGTCGCTCTCTCGATTTTTAATTTTTGTTGTTTTTATCCTGTTTGTATTATCTTGTTTGCATTGATTTGCTCTGCTTATTAATCTCTTTAAATCATGAAATTTCTTTGCTGAAATATGAATGGATGTTGCTCGGACAAAAAATGGCTACATCTATTAAATATGTTTAGAAAGTTTAAACCTAGTGTAATTTTCCTTCTAGAAACTATGGTATACATTCAAACGGTTAATAAGTTCACTCATCATCTTCCTTATGATTCGAGGAATATTGTCCCTGTTGTCGGTAAATCTGGGGGTTTGGAATTAGGATATTTTGTAAATTGAAATAAGTTATAGGTAGTGCTTTTAGCATGATTCATGTTGTATGTGACATTACTCCTATTATAAAAAACTGCATTGTTTCTTTTGTTTATGGTTCTCTAAATGTTATGGGTATGAGGAATCAATGGAACTATTTGAATCATATGAATGAGGTAGATAATAGGCCTTGGTTATTATTAGGGGATTTTAACTTTATTTTGCATGCTTCGGAAGAACAAGGTGGAAACCCTGATAACTCTTTTCCTCCGGATTTCGTTAGAAATTCTTTAACTCAGTTAAAAATGAATGAAGTCTTTGCTTATGGTAATCCTTTTACATGGTGTAATAGAAGATTCAAGAATCCAACTGATTTGATTTTTGAAAAATTAGATAGGGGATTAATGAATGATAAATGGGATTCGGTTCTTCCTCATACAAGAGTCACTAATCTAGGAAGAATTTATTCGGATCATTGTCCTATTGTAGGATCAGAATCTCGCACAGAAGAATATGCTTGAAAAATTATTAACAACACATTGCGAAGACATCGCAGGATGATTTCAGAAACGACATAACAGATGACATCAACTTAAACATGAGAAAAGTGTGATGATCTTGCGAAATTAGGAATGTTGTGAATATTACATTTGTAAGCTTGCGAAAATACCGCAAGCCAGATCCGAAATTAGAGAAAATGTTAGTTGTACATTAGCTGTCATCCACTATGTAAACACCTATATAAAGAGAAAGGCAAGAGAGAGAAAGGGGATGGACAATCAGAAAGAGAGACACACTTTAGGAGAGGATACATTCTGTAGAGAGAGAAAGTAGAATTGGTTGTATATTTATTATCTCCTTCTTTTTCCTCCTTCAAGAACCTAGAGCTCCAAATACTCATTAATGGAGTCTCCATGTAATCAAGATGTAATTACAAATAATCATAGTAAAACCTAACCCCGTGGATGTAGATCAAATTGATCGAACCACGTAAACCTTGTGTCTTTTTACAATTTTAGCATTCTTATCATCATTTTTATGTTTAGATCTACAAATTATTACAAGGCGTGTGTTGTAGGATTTCCTGCAACTACATTTTTGGCGCTAGAAACAGGGAGCGAGTAAAGGATTTATCCTTCCTGTAACTTGTTGGTTCAAGAAATTTCCATGAAAATTAGCTATTGTTCATATTTTTCTAGATCTACAAAATTTAGGTTCAAAAATAGAAATTTTATGGAAGAAATCACACTTTCAGGGAGTAAACATCATCAACAATTCAAAGACATGAAAAGAGTGAGAGAAAAAATTAGTTGTTGTAGTGAAATTTAAGGAAAAAATGGAAGTTTCAGTGGAAGATTTTCATGTTCAGGAGAAAGCAAGAGGCATTTTGTGAAGAAACAAAGGAAATACGAAGATAATGATAAGAGTCAGAAGTTGTGATTTCTGTCACAAACAGAAATTCGCACAGATGGTTCAAGGCTGAGCGAACCACAAATAGGTCACGGGTTCGAATTCGCAGAGACACATATTTTTCATTTTCTTCTCATTTGCATGGGAGAATAAAAGAATAAGGAAAAAAGTTATGCGTTAATGTCGCAGAGAGGTTCATGCATAATTGGTCCAGAGAGCAGTATGTGCGTTCGTGGTCGCAAGTTCGAATTCGCCTACGAACATAGTTTTCTTCTTTTTTACAGAGAGCGGAAAAATGAATAATTTCGCAATATTGTTTCATTATTTCGCAAACAAGAGGCAACACAATTCGTCATCTGCAAAGTTAATGAGTTCATGGTCGTGTGATCAAGTCCCAACACATGCGTATTTTTTCGTACAGATATTTCTTTGATTATTTCGCACAGAAGGGAGTTGATGATAATTTCGCAGAGATATTTCGCAAATAAGAAGCTTGCACAGTTAGTCAGGAGGCATGAATGCAAGTAGCAGGTCACGCGATCAATTCTTACTTCTCGCATGTTTATTTTTGTTACTCGAAATTTATGCAGAAGTGCCTCTCACACGGTTGAAATTTGATTACTTCGCAAGAACTTTGATTATTTCGCAAGAGAGGCTTAGCACAGTTGGTATGGTGCGAGGAAATCCAAGAAGCAGGTCAAGGGTTCAAGTCTCACTTCTCACACTTCTTTTTGCTGCGTGAAATTCATACATATCAAGGCATTTATTCACTTCTTTGACAACGACTCACATGAAAGATAAGTACCACTTCCTTGAACATTTTACATTATACTAAGAACGAATAAAAAGTTTTTTGATTTAATTTACAAAAAGCGATTCAATCACACGATTACAAAGATTTCAAGATTTCAAAGATTATAAAGATTACTAAGATTTCAAGATTACAAAGACTTCAAAATTACAGAGATTTCGAGATTTCAAAATTACAGAAAACTGAGAAAATTCAATTTATATATTTCTCTAGAATATTTCTTTTGCAGAGAATAAACAGATTTTTGATTTAATTTACAAAACGCGATAGAATCGCAGAATTACAAAGATTTCACAACTACAAAGATTTCAGAGTTACCATGTATTAGAATTTCTCTTGAATATTTATTTTGATGCAAATGATATGATATTATGAGAATGAAAGAATGAATGAAAGAGATGACAAAAATGAAAAGATGAATGAGAGAATAAAGAAACGGGAACATTTTGCAGAAACAAAGAGACGCGAAAATTTCGCAGAAACGCGAATAAAATTTCGCTGATAGGGGCGAACCTTTATGGCGTACACCCTAGTTCGCGAATAAAATTTCGCAAGAGGCAAATGTAAGACCTAAAGTACGTCTTATAAGGGGGTACCTGTTGCATGGCTCAGGGAAAGGTTACACCGTCCCCGGAACCTGAGTCATGGAGATTTGGGGTCAATAAAGCCCATCCGGGAGAGGCACCTTATTCTCAGCTTAAGCATATGACTTAGGTTGGGCGACTAAGGTAATAAGGACTCTCCCAAGGAGTGCAGAATCTGATCAAGGCGCCGAGGTACACGGTTGAGTCAAGAGTGCCAGGGGCGTTTGAAGCGTCCTTTCCATTCTTGACAAGTCTTGGCTTATACTGCACTCGACCCGAAGAAAACCCCACTTAGGGTGTAGTCTCGTAACCATAATCCATATAGGCAAAAGGGATAAGAGGCTACGAAAACAACTGGTTGTTGTTAAGACTGGATGGGAGGAGCTAACCTTGTATGGTAGAAGTACGCCTCCTTGAAGGGGCAACCAGGGGGGATATAAGGCGGCACCCTCCATTAGGGATCTGATAAGTGTCTTAAGACGCAAATGTCATGAGGCTTTTTACTCGCAAGGGTATTAAGGCTTGTCATATTTGTGCGACAATCCTGAAGAGGCAATAATACTAGAGAAAAAGATAAGACGAGATCAATGGGTCATTACATGAAAGTGTGAAGACGTCATGCGATTTCGTCGCAAGACGGCAATGTCATGGGGCTTTATTTTAGCAAGAATATTTAGGCATGTCATATTGTCTCAACAATCCTGAAGAGGCAATAATACAAAAGAAAAAGTTAAGGCGAGATCAATGGATTTTTGCATGAAAGTGCAAAGACGTCCTGCGATTTTGTCGCAATGACAAGAGGTGGCAAAATAAGACCTTTAACTAGGAAGGAAAAATAAGACCACATAAGAAAATGAGTAAGCAAGTAAGCTTGCGAGAATGATTATATGTAAGCAAACAAGCTAATATGTACATGAAAATGAAACTGAGGCAGTGAAAATGCCGTAGACTTGATATTATGATCATACTGTTATGAGATACTAATAGTGAAGGAAATAGGAAATATGAAACACAAGTAAGAACTTGTGAAGAACAATAACTACACGAAGAAGAATGCATAACTAAATAAAAAGGCAGAGAAATGAAGAATGGAAGCAATTTAGAGCTACATCAATTTTAGACGGCAAAATGAGCTAAGTAACATAAACATTGACCATACATTGCAATAGATAAGCATTCTCATCATACAAGCATCACACTCGCATCATCAAAGAATCGCATAAGCATTTCATGGCATAAGCATCGCATACACATTTTATAACATAATCATTACATAAGCATTAGATTTGCATAAGTATTTTACAAAACTTTACGGAATAATATCGCAGAACTATTCAGAATTTCGCAGAACTATTCAGAATTTCGCAGGACTATTCAGAATTTCGCAGGAGTATTCAGAATTTCGCAGAGTGTGTCCGAATTTTTCAGAATGTGATTATTTGCAGAATGTGATTATTCCGAACGATATGATTATTTCGCTCAATTATTTCACACAATTATAAGCAACTTGAAGATATTATACTATCGCATGAGCACATAACATGAGACAGAGGAAAGATGAGAATGAAGCAACAATTCGCACATTCAACATTTTCTCAAAGATTCTACCCTCATAGATAAAGAACAGAGGCAACTATGGATTACCAAGAAACCATTTTATGTTCTTTATCTTCTCGGAAAGAATCACCAAAAATGGAGTAATAATTTCGCATGAATAGAGGCAATACTTATTATTCTCATTCAAGGACGGATACTTCTTATATTTCGAGAATTGAATACTTCTTATACTTCTCAAAGGATACTTCATACTTCATACTTCTTATATATTTCGAGGATTGAGTACTTCTTCAAGGATACTTCGCATACTTCAAAAGATGATACTTCTTATTTACTTTGCAACATTCTGAAACTTCACAAAAGAATAGAGGAACGTACGTACTTTTCAAGTCCAATATTCTTTCGCTCGTTCCTCCAACAACTACAACAAAGTGGATATTTCCTTAAAGATCGTTCTTCAAGCAATATTCAAGGAAAAAGAGGCAAGATGTAGGATCAGAATATCGCACAGAAGAGTATGCTTGCGAAATTATTAACAACACATCACGAAGACATTGCAAGATGATTTCAGACACGACATAACAGATGACATCAACTTAAATATGAGAAAAGTGTGATGATCTTGCGAAAATTAGGAATGTTGCAAATGTTACATTTGTAATCTTGCGAAAATACCGCAAGCCAGATCCGAAATTAGGGTAAATGTTAGTTGTACATTAGCTGTCATCCACTATGTAAACACCTATATAAAGAGAAAGGCAAGAGAGAGAAAGGGGATAGATAATCAGAAAGAGAGCCACACTTTAGGAGAGGATACATTCTGTAGAGAGGGAAAGTAGAATTGGTTGTATATTTATTATCTCCTTCTTCTTCCTCCTTCAAGAACTTAGAGCTCCAAATACTCATTAATGGAGTCTCCATGTAATCAAGATGTAATTACAAATAATCATAGTAAAACCTAACCCCGTGGATGTATATCAAATTGATTGAACCACGTAAACCTTGTGTCTTTTTACAATTTTAGCATTCTTATCATCATTTTTATGTTTAGATCTACAAATTATTACAAGGGGTGTGTTGTAGGATTTCCTGCAACTACACATATACTTCTTAAGTGTTTTCATCAAGAAAAAAGTCTTTTTATTCCTTTTAAATTCGTTAAAAATGTTGGCAGTTGAGTTCAGAGTTTAAGAATGTTCTTATAAACTCATGGGAAAAAGGTATAAAAGGTTCTCCAAGTTTTATTGTTGCTGGCAAGCTTAAAAATCTTAAGCAGGATCTCAGCAAATGGAACTTGAACTCCTTTGGTCATATTAAAACAACTGTAACTAGGTTAAATTCTGAAACCGAGAAGCTTCAATCTATGCCCTTTACTCCTTCAATAGGTAGTTATATTCTGAACTATTCAAAGCAACTGGATTTCTGGTATGAAATATAAAACTCTTTCTATAAACAAAAATCGAGAATTGACTACTTTCTTCATTATGACAAGAATACGAACTTCTTTCATAACGCTATGAAACTTAGGAATATGTATAACACCATTCACACTTTAAGAGACAGTCAGGGTAATTGGTTGGAAAATAGAGAGCGGGTTTTTTCTCTTTTTACGAATCATTTTAAAAGTATTTATACTTCTTCAATGCCGAGTAATGCTGTAATTGAAGAAGTTTTAAAAGATGTTAAGCCAATTATTACAGATGCAATGAATATCAACTTAGTAGCAATTCCTACTATTGAAGAAATTCATTCATTTGTAATTAATATGGCACCTTGGAAAGCTCCGGGGCCTGATGGCTTTCCGGGAGGGTTTTTTTAGAGATAACTGGGCATAAGTATCTACTGAGGTCATCAATCATGTCCAATCTTTCTTTTGCAACAAGTTCTTACTCAACCAGTTAAACCACTCAATCATTACGCTTATTCCAAAGGTAAATAATCCATCTTCTCCTAACGATTTTCGACCCATTAGCTTAACAAACTCAGTTTATAAGATAATTTCAAAAATTTTAACAAATTGATTAAAATCTCTTCTTGATTCTCTTATTTCGCCGTATCAATCTGCTCTTATAGAAAATAGGCAGGTTCAAGATAATATCATCCATGAAATTTCGCATTTTTTAAATATAGGAAAAGGAAAAACAATAATAATGGTTTTATGGCCATTAAGCTAGATCTTTCAAAAACTTTCGATAGATTAGAATGGCATTTTATTATTTCAGTCTTTAAAAAACTTGGATTCTCTGATATTTGGTGCCAGTTAATCTTTCAATGCATCAGTACGGTGTCTTATTCAGTTTTGGTAAATGACTCTCGTGGTGAGGTCTTTTTTCCTTATAGGGGTATTAGGCAGGGAGATTGCCTTTCTCCCTACATCTTTATTATCTGTATGGAAGTCTTATCTCAATTATTGCTTAAAGGTGAGACTGATAAATTAATTCATGGTTTTAAATTAAAGAAAAATAGTCCTTCTATCTCTCATTTTTCGCTGATGATTGTATGCTGTTTTCAAAAGATTCTTTATCTAATGCTAGAAACCTTATGAAGATAATAAATACTTTCGCAAAAGCTTCTGTTCAGGCAATCAATTTTGAGAAATCTGGTTTCTTTACTAGCGCTAAAATGCATCATAAGCATGTAAAGTTTTTATCGAAAACTCTAGGAATTAAGTTTTTGAGTAGTTATGAGAAATACCTAGGTACGCCTTTGTTTGTGAAAAGGGATAAAACGAAGTCATTTCAATTTCTTATAGATAAATTCTATGCTAGATTAAGTAATTGTAAAATATCAAATCTTAATGGTGCTGGTAGAACTGTTGTTACTAAACATGTGCTCTCAAGTTTGGATGTCTATCATATGTCTTGCTTTCCTTTCCCTAAAAAGATCACTTCAAAAATTGATTCCATTCAAAGAACTTTTTGGTGGTCTAAAAAAATCCAAGAAGAGCAGCTTACTTTCGTTCTTGGATTGATATTGGTAAGTCTAAGTTAAGTGGTGGCCTTGGTATTAGAAATTCCTATACAACTAATAGGGTGCTGATTGCTAAGCTGGGTTGGAGGATTTGTAAAAATCCAAATCAGTTGGTTTCTACTTTCTTAAAGGATAAGTATTTTTTTAACCAAAACTTGCTAGAAATAGATAAAGCGGCTGATACTTCTTCTTGGATATGGAAACGTATAGTTAATTGTTTGGTCTTCTTAAAAGCGAATATTGGGAGTAAAATAAATGATGACAAATCTACAAGAATCTGATCTTATAACTGGTTACCTTATAGTAGTTCACCACCTATTTCTATTAATCCGAATTTTAAAGATTATACTTTTGTTAGTGAGCTTATGGATGTTCAACATAATTCATGGAATATTGGCCTCTTAACCACACTGTTTGATCCTGATGATGTTATTAGAATTAGGTCTCTTAGAATTAATATTAGTGAAAAGGATAACATTTTGTGGAGTCATACTATGAACGGTGATTTCTCTGTCAAGACAACTTATAGAGTTTATATGAATGATTACAGTTCTATTGAAGTTGTTGCTTTTTGGAAAAAGATTTGGTCGATAGAATGCCTTCCAAAAATTAAAACTTTCACGTGGAAAGTTTTTGCTCAAATGTTGCCCGTGAACTCTACCCTTAAGCTTTATAATCCTGTTGTTGATGATTGCTGCCCGTTATGTAGAAACGAATTGAATCTGTCATGCACCTGTTTATTCTTTGTTCTATTGTGTCTCATATTTGGTTTGCTTTATCTCTCCAACATCTGATTGCTTTTGATTATAATTGGATAGAAGATTTTTTTCAATGCTGGTTTGTTAAAGACTTAGGGATTTCCCCTTATGCAGTTAAATGGCCAAGTATTAGAGCTATTGTGATGTGGTGTATCTGGAAATTAAGATGTGATGTGATTTTCAGGAATGCTCCAATAAATATGGATATAATCATATTAGATACTAAGAGATTGATCAATACTTATATTGAGCCTCCTCAGCTTTCAAAAAATATTAGAATGGATGTTAAAACCTCCAGTCAGGTTGGTGATTATGTAATGTTCATTAATGGTTCATTCAATAACTTTAACATGGGTGTGGGTATTATTCTATGTGATTCTGCAGGTAGAGTAAAGAGGTCTACATCGGACTTTGGGCTGATTACAGGCGCGGTTGGTGCTGAGGCAACTGCGCTAATTTTGGCAATCTCCTGGGCTAAGGAGTTGAATCTGTCTAAAGTTCTATTCGTAAGTGATTGCCTACATCTGGTGGATTTTGTTAATGGAGGCAATGGTGTAGTGGATTGGAGATGCAGTGATATTTTGGAAGAATGTCGGGTTTCTTTTTCTATTTGTTTTGGTTTTAAGATTGTGTATATTAAGCGTTCTAAGAACAAACTAGCTAACCGACTTGCACGTCGGGCTAATAAATTTAGTTTGAAAGATATTTGGGTTTCTTTTCCTTCTTTTTTGGATAGTTTGATGAGGAAAGAACTTATAATTGATGTCTGTAATTTCCTTCTTTTTTGAATGCATCGGTATGTTTCTCAGCAAAAAAAGAAGTCAAAAAAATTTGGACCATTTCTCGATTTGTGCGTGTCATCCTTGCGCAGGGGCCATGCTAATCTTCTCTGTATCGTTCCAATTTTATCGGATGTCCCCGAAGGGACGAGCTAATTGTGAAGCTCGAGCTATTTAAACCAACCTTCCTTTAGTAAACTGAGGGATATGGGACTAATAAACTCAAGCCCATTCTTATATGTCGCCATGTATGAAACGTCAAGGGTTCGGCTCTCAATAATCACAAGTTATATTTCTTTTATATTTAGGAGAGAACAATTCGCTAGCCACAACTTTCCTTCATTTCAGTCCTTCTGTTACCTCATCATAATCTCTTCTATGAATCCCAACGTGGATTTAAATTTGGAGGTAGGATACATCAAAAAAAGGCCCTTGATTAATTGATATCACCAAATTTCTTTACACACTTAACACTGTCATCTAATGTCTTTTTGACATTACATTTGTAAACAAAACCTAAACCATTCAGCTTGGTTGATCCCCAATGGATTTTTCTTTCCAACTTTTCACCCTCCTCGCACCTGCAATGCAATTTCCACACAACAAGTTGACTTAACAAGAGTTTGAATCAAAATGTACACAAAATTTGGATGTTAATTCAAATCAAACCGATTACTCAATGCAACTAAAAACATAGGTAAATCAAAAGTTAAGCTGCCTTACTCTTGTTCTTGTGCTATAGTGAGCTCTGGATGGTACTGCCGGAAGTAATCCCCGATTTCATTTACTGTCACATATCCATTTGTGCACAAATATCTACCATTCATAGAAGCTTGTTCCATGCAGAAGAGATGTGCGTCCACAATGTCCTCAATGTGTACAACTGGAACCTTGCCTACTACTGCCTCCAAAAACTTGAGAGTTTGATGCTTAGGAGCATGGTTTGGAATTACCGTAGGATGCGACGCAAGTATACTTATGCTATCAGGTAAGTAAGAAAGAATGGTATCTCCTCCTACGAGTCCACAAGTTAGAGATACCGCCTCAAATTCTACTCCTCCATTGATATCTTTGTCGCCAAACTTCAAGATTTCTTTCTCTGATAATGACTTTGAATCTATGTAGGCCTACAAAATACAGGAATACTATATGGTGAACCGGTGACATAGAAATAAGAGGAATATGTCAATATTATCCAAGTGTAGTTCAGTCCACAGAATTTAGTAGGTTGATAAATAACAGTATTACCTCCACAATATCATTAGCATATGGGAAATGATGACCAAGAGGCGTCCAACAAGATTCATCTATCACATCTTTATATCCGGACCCGTCTTCTTTTAACGGCGACGCAGCAAACACAGAAGCCGTATAGATGAGTCTCCTCACTGTACCTGATCTAATACAGGACTCTCCAATACTTTTGGCTCCTGCTAATGCTGCCTCTGTTGTGTTCTTATACTGCAATAAGTATTAAGCATTCAAGATTGAAATTATTTACAGATCTATACCAAGTAGAGCCACGAATTAATTACCTGATGTGAGTTTTCAGTGGAGTGCTGCAAAGGGGTTGCAACATGAAAAACGAAATCACAACCTTTGATAACAACATCGAATTCATCCGGTTTATAAATGTCGGCTTGAAATAACTCCAATCTTGTTTCTGCTCCTTCTAGTCTCTTTAACAACCCAACCTTGTTTTCATCACCTTGTACAATAAATAAATTATAGTTCAGAAATCAAGCTTATTATTACTTGAGGAAAAAAATTAATTCAGAGAGAGGAAATGGGATGCATACTTAGGTTTCTTAATGTAGCGCGAACGTTATGACCCTTCTCTAGAAGCTTTTTAACAATCGAAGAACCGATAAAACCCGCACCTCCTGTTACACAAACAGTGTAATTTCCTCGGTCGGCCATGATGTTCTTATTAGCTATGGAGCTAGCTTACACAGTTTCACAATCAACATCTGGTTCTCTCTCCCTCTTGATATTTCTTTCTTTCGCTTTTTTCTTTCTTGTGCGGCGACAAACTCAGTTTGTTTTTCTTGATACATGCAACCCAAACACATTTGTACATACACGTCACATGAGATGACACATGACATTAATTCGCCATACTTTAATAACCGGAAAATGGGTCATTTGTCCAAATATTTTTAAATCACGGTTCAAATGGACGAGTACAAAATAGTTTGAGTGAAATGGCCAAAAAAAAAAATAGTACGGATGAAACTGGTTTCATCATAGCTTAAATTTAAAAAATAGCAAGGATGAAGCTGGATACATCCTGTGTAAATTAAAAATAAAAACAAATATTTGAAAATGGGCACGATGAAACTGGTTACATCCTGCCTATTTTTACATTTTTGTCCATTTAAACAGTATCAAAATCTAACTATCCATTTCACCCAGGAATTGTTGATTTTGGTCTTTTTAACCAATTTTGTTATTAATAAATTCCTTTGTTGGATCCTCCAAAGTCCCCATGTGATCGCGAAAGAAGGTCGATGATCTATCCCCTTGCATGTTCCACTAAGCTTGTTCAAAGACCATTCTTGAAGGTGACATTAAGATCACAAGACATTGTTGAGTCGATGAATTTCAACAAGATATCATTTTTGTGTACATGCTCAAAACTCAGGTCACGTCAGTGATCTCTCCAGAATGTCCTCGTTGCTTTACCCAAGATTCCCAATATGTGGTGCACTATGATCGACTTGGTTATAAAATTTGTCTCTACCTACGTTTTTGTCTATATAGAAAATGAAACCTACGAAAAAAATCAAAGGTGGAAGATAGGGTGTGATTTGGAGATATCCACCACTCGTGGATATTGGCTGAGCAGCATATTTAGCGAGATTATGAGCGGCATCATTTGCTCCTTTTTAGGTTTCTTCACCGGAAATTGACCACTTTAAGATGTTTTCCTGAGCCCAGTATATCTTCAACGATTCTGCAAATTTTCCGAGGGATTTTGGTTGTTAGGACTATTTGATCTGACGAGTTGTTTACGAATATAAAATGCATGTGTAATCTGTTGCTACACATTGCACATGCATATGCCATATATAATCTTTAGTTATATATCTATATACGCCTGTATCCTTGACATGTGTAACTTTTTGTTATAAGGTCTGCTTGGCTTGTGTAACTAGTTATTACATATGTATCTGTCTTGAGTAATTGGAGGCTGTACATGCATATAGAATGTGTAGTTAAGAGTTACACATAGCTGTCGGCGACGCATAATATGTGCACAAATTCATGTGTAGTATGTATAAAAATTCATGAAACATGATCATGTTCATGATTTTGTCTTGGGCAGGGACGGTAGCATGGGGTGGCTTACCCAGGCCGTAGCCCACCCCTAAACGAGTAAAAAATTGTTTAGGCTATTGTATTTCTTAAAAAAAAAAATTAACCCAGGTAAGAATTTGGATTAGCCAAGGTGTCAAGTATTACTACATTTGTGTTCTCTAATCCCTACCGTATCCAGTATATATATTCCTTTATCGGAGTTGGAAGTTTGAAGAATTTCCTGCTCAACAATCTCAGTAAGTATACTATTTGTGATTAGGAATTTCAGTAGTTCAAGTGTTTGATAAATTGTGTTACTGAACTCAAAATAGTTTCACTCAACTTTCATTAATCTTTGTTTTGGATTAGCCAAGGTGTCAAGTAAGTGCTTGATACACCATGTATCCCTGAACCCAAAGCTGGATTTCTCTATTTTGTTTAATTCAATCTCATATAGGTTGTAATTTTGCACCAGTCAATTTGTGTATCCATCAAGAATGTGTTTTGTTGCATCAATCTATACCTATGGTTCATTATTTCTTAATGTATTATTACGTGTTCATTATTGAAGATGTCTACAAAAGTTATCTTACATAGAATTAAGAAGAACATATCTTATCAAACAAAAAAAAAAAATGAGAAGAACGTAGGACTTGAGAAGGAAGGTAGAAAAAAATTCGCTTTCCGCGCTATCGTATTCTTTTTTTAACTTCATGGTTCATCTGCTGTTAATTTTTTTTCCAACCCCTTAGACATAAATTCCTGGTTTCGTCGCTGGTTTTGGGGGCTATAAGGCGGCCATTAATTGTCAAATATTTTTAGTTAAGTGAATTATTTAAAACACATAGAGATACTTCCACCGGATTCCCGCATTATGTTCGAAAAAATGGACATATATATATCGTGACATATACATAACTTACACCAAAAAATATAACAAAAGCATATACCCAGTGTCTAGTCTTGGTGAAATAGGAATATTCCCTATGTTAGAAAGAGCCATGTATGAAGGACGGAATCCAAGTACACCCCTGCATAATGCAACAGGTATTATCATAACACCAACTGAATACATGTCGTTGGAAACAAGAATTGTTGGAATAATCAGATGAATAATATGGAAACTCACGAGGAAATGTTTGCAACTACTTTAATGTTGATGTGCACCAATCCGCAGTTCGGATTTAATAAAAAACCCTCGCGCACAGAAAAATCCACCGGTATTGAAAGCAACGGCTATAGGAGATCCACTTGAAATCCTCTTAAGATGTGTGTGAGAGCATTGGGAGACACTTTATCGTTCCAAGACGAATTCATGCAAATGCTCTTTAAATACTCTCTTATTCAGGTTTTATCGACTTCATACTTTGGTAATCATAAATGTTATTGTTATTCTTCTCTTTACAATGTCATCTAGGAAACTTGTTGGTGAGGTTTCTAAATTAATTGAGAGAATTAAAAATACCAATTTTAGATGAAGAGGAACACACTCAGAGAGTAATTAGTGTTAGAGCATTGCTCGATCGAACTCGCAAGCGTTGCTATCTCAAGCTTGTTTATCAATGTTAGTGATCAAAACTATAAGTATGGATTTCTAGTCTACTTATAGTGATGTCTCTGACTAGGATAGATTGTTTAGTTGAGCATTAGAATTCACGGCGTTTATCAATTGAAGACGAAGAACTACTAATGAGAGCTTGTGGAACTTCATCAACAAAAGGTATGTGGAGACTGAAACTCATTTATCAGTACTTGGAAAGTCTATTTCTATTCTATCTCCTATATTGAGACAAAAGTCGTTTACTATATAGTTGTCATTATACACATTTGAGATTTCGAGCTGAGTTTAACTCGCTTACATATTTCTCGGAATATGTGTTGGTAAGCTTTCACTTCAACCAAGTTCATCTTATAATGTGAAAATCGCCGAGTAACATCTTACATGGTTTGTGTGATACAATCATTTGATATAGACTTAGAATGTTTCGTTATGATTATTTTAATATATCTTGAAAATTGCTTTAATGCTAATAATGTGTGAAAATGGCTATTTTCATCCTCTAAGAGAGTTTCAATGATTGATATAAAGAGGTTAGAATACTTAACCATCATTGGATTATAAACATATTGTGCATTCTTGCATGTATGTGATCCATATCCGGAACTAAAGTATGTATACCCGTATGCGTACTTGAAGTTGTGAAATTCCGTGTACCAAGTACACATACCGGTACGCATACTTGAGTGAGGTATAGGTCCGGGAATTTCTGCTGGGTTTTGGAAGTGAACTAAGTATGCGTACCGGTTTGCATACTGGCGAACTCAAACTCAGACCGGCTACTTAAGTATGCGTACCCGTTTGCATACTTGAGTGGTTAAAGTTCTAAAATCGGTTGGGACATGAACTAATACATTTATGTATTAAGGAATGCATTCTTTGCAAACCGTAGCTATAATGTTCATGAATTGATTCGAGTGAATCAAACCGATTTTGCTTCGATTGTGTTCTTGTATACTTCTATGAGAATATAGCAATTGAACAATTCTTTTACTAGTTTCATTTGAATCATTTGAAATAGTTATGCTTAAGATGAATAAGGTTGATACGAGAGTATTCATATAGCTAACCTCGGTTAACTACGGTTGAGCCAACATGGTGTACAGGTTTAGGTACGGTTACTAAACCTAAATGAGGTTACATTTCATTTGTGTATAACAAGCTAAGTTCGATCTAACGGTTGAAAGATATTAGCTTGAATCTAATCAGGTTTTCATCTAACGATGAATATTGAATGCTTTGTTACCAAGGTAACTTAGATTGCAAACCCTGATTTGAAAACTATATAAAGGAGAACTCTAGTAACTCGGAAACCTAATCCCCACACCTCATGTGTGATACTAGTCGTATAAGCTAGAGTCGAGTCTCCTTTAACCTTAGGTTTTTCACGAAACCTTGTAGGCTAACGATTTAAAGACTTCATTGGGATTGTGAAGCCAAACCCAACTATTTTCTCTGTAGTTGCGTGATTTGATCTTGCTGTTTATGTCGTATTTGAGTCCTATCTTCTTTAAGATTGACTCGATATTTAATCTCCGATAGTCACAAACATCTTCGTCTCATCGTTTGTGATTCTACAATATCTTATTTCGCTACCATACGATTAAGGTTATTGTGAGGTGATTGATATTTTTAGGATGTTCTTCGGCAATATAAGTCAGGTATATCAATTGGTTCCTGTTCACCTTGATTTATCAAAAGACGAAACAAAACTCGTAGGTATTTCTGTGGGAGACAGATTTATCTATTCCTATATACTTTTCTATGTGAGACAGATTTGTTTATCAAGTCTTCAACTTTGGGTCGTAGCAATTCTTGGTGTTGGGTGAGATCAGCTAAGGGAATCAAGTGCGTAGTATCCTGTTGGGATCAGAGATGTAAGGAGTGCAACTGTACCTTGAATTAGTGTGAGATTGATTAGGGTTCAAGTAAAGTCCATTCTGAAGTTTATTGGTAGTAGGCTAGTGTCTGTAGCGGCTTAATACAGTGTGGTGTTCAATATGGACTAGGTCCCGGGATTTTTCTGCATTTGCGGTTTTCCTCGTTAACAAAATTCTGTTGTCTGTATTATTTCTTTTCAGCATTATATTTTGTTATATAATTTAAATATCACAGGTTGTGTGTTGAATCGATCAATTGGGAAATCCAACCTTTGGTTGTGGATTAAAATTGATTGATCCTTGAACATTGGTCTTTGGTACCGTTCAAGTTTATTTCTCTTATATTCAATTGGGCTCGCAAATTCCTATTTGTTGATTGCGGATTGAATTAAGAGAGAGAGATATAAAACTCTTTGATATACTTTTCTCTAGATTGACTCTAAATGACTAGTTGATTCTCTTGAAAGTATATTGGAGTTTGTCTATTCAGATTGCTAAATGAAATATTGGGTGTGGTTGTTAGATCCCCGCTTTTTCAATTGGTATCATAGCAGGAAAACACATTAAAGACCTCATAAGTCTATGTTTGTAGCGATCTGAATATGGACAGAAGTGTTATCTCCAGAAACGTACCACCAGTCTTCGATGGCTCAAATTACTTATGGTGGAAAATTGTTATGCGTGCCTTTCTTCAAGCGCGTGATTTTCAATCATGGGTTTATGTAGTTAATGGCTATAATCCTCCGGTTGTCGCAGAAGGCGATGCAACTATTCCAAAGGATATTGGTGCATATGAACCTTCCAAGATTCTCGCTGCAAAGAAAAATTAATGCTATCATTCATGCCATTACCCCAGATCTTCAGCACCATGTGACTACGTACAGTCGGTCTAAAGATGCTTGGGATATCTTAGAAACCGAATTTGAAGGGAATACCTGTGAAAATGAAGCTAGGATGCAAAAATTAAATTATTATTAGGAAAACCTTCATATGGAAGATGAAGAATCATTTGATGAGTCTAATCACAAAGTGTGTGAAATTTTTAATGCATCTTTTGCACCGGGTAATACTATTCCTAAAAAGGACATTGTGATGAAAATTCTCAGATCGCTGCCATCCAGATACGATTCTAAAAAGCATGCCATCGTTAAAGGTAATAACCTTGCAACTCTTTCCAGAAATACTCTTGTTGGAAAGTTAAAATTACTTGATCATGATCAGAGTACAGTCAGAACGTCTGCATTCAATGTTGTGACCATTACAAGTGAAGCTTCTAACTTGTCACGGGATGATGAGTGTTGTTCTAATCAATCTGATCCTAACAGATCACTGATGACACAAAATATCAAGGAGATTGTGAAGAAAAACAAGAGATCTGAGAGACTTCCTTCCCTCTCTAGTGATTCAGGTTAAGAAGAAAAGTCTCAGTGTGTCAATGATATACATACTCCTGAAGCATGTTCTGGATTTTCATCCCTCTCGGCAGAAGACTCCATTAACTCAAATTCTGGTTCAGAATGTGAGTCTAACACTGAGATTTTAGATTTCCAAGATAAAAGTGAAAAAATTTACAAGGAAAATCTTCAACTAAAAGTTTTGTTGGAAAAACTTGAATCATCACTTCAGGTGAAATCTCTTGAGATTGACTGTCTTAATATGAATTCACCAGAACCCTATCTCTGAAAGAAAAAGAGATTAATTCTCTCAAGTGTGACCTGCAAAGATTGACAGGAAGCTCCGACAAAATTTCAGCAATGTTATTTGGTCAAACGGCTTTTGGAAACACAAAAGGTTTAGGGTTCAAAAACTATACTGTGAGCACAATCAACTCATTTGTTCCGGCCAGTTGTGGAACAACTGATCTTTTAAGTTGTGGTAAACATGAGTCATCTCTACAAAGTAAACACTCCTCTTTATTTTGCTCTTTTTTTGGAAGTGGAAGTCATGGTCAAAGTAAGTGTTGGAAAGTCAAGAGAAACAACAAAAGAATTACCATACTTCAAAATGACATGCAAAGAAGGAGCCTGACTCTGGAGAATCAGCAAACGTCTGAGTACAAGAAGAAGATGTCTAAAAGAATCAGAGTTAGACGAGGTAAGTCTGTTTCCCCAACAAGCCTTGATATGTCATCTTGTGACAGAAGATGTGAACATTTTGTTTACTCCATTACTATCTAATCATAGTAATATGATGAATCCTTATTGTTGACTTGAAATAAGGGTCACATCAAGGTTTCTCAAGTCCTCTAGAATATGTGGGTTATTTTTCATTATATTCATTTATGGCTAAGAGTTATTTTGAGCAAGTGAATATTTTGTTGTTAAGATAGATAATAGAACGTGAATTGTGGAGATTTTATCAAAGTTTCTTTAGGGTTACTTTTCTTAATAAGTCAGTTTATGTTCATTTGTGATCAGAATTGTACTTCACCTTGTTTTCTCTGAAAGATACAGTCTCATGGCACCCATAACTTGAGGTACTACAAAAAGAGATGCAGTAGAAGCTGTTATTCTGTATCTATGTGAAGGAATCATGTCCTCAAGGAAGAGAAAGGAGAAGGTTACGGTCAGTGATTCAGGTTCCTCCTCTAACTTCCTTTTGTTTGTTTGTCATTATGATAATAACTTCAGGGCTATGGTGAAAGATTTCATCAGAAAAAGAAATGATTTAAAATCTCAAATCGTTTCATCATTGGAACAAATATCTCACCATGAACAAATGTTGTCTCTAACAAAGAACACTCTATGTGGACTGAAAAGAGAACTTAGTGAGTCAACTGATATCTCTAAAGATCTGGGGGAATTGAATGATCTCATTATCAATGGGTTTTTCATTAATGAGAAGGAATTCTCAGAAGATGCCCTGAGAAAGCTCTACAATGTCTAGGAAACTTCTTATGAGAATTTATTCTCGTGTTTTAAGAATGATAACTAGGGTTTGGAATAGCCATTATTATGAGTACACATAGCTATTGCGAACGTTTTCATCTTGCAGTGTTTTTAGATTTATTGGTTTAAATTCTAAAGTTTATTTGGAAGATGATTTTTGCAATATTAATCTTTATGGTTATATATATTGGAAATTGTTATGGGATATGTTGTTTACGTCCATGAACCTTGACTGTCTTATACTTGTTCCAAAGTTAACTCTATTATATGTCGATATGAAAGTATTGATAAAAGATAGAATGAACTTTTGACTACAAAAGTTAAGCCTTTTATGTCATTATGCAAATATTGATGGAAGAAAGGATAAACTTTTGTTCACAAAGATTAAGTCTATTATATGTCATTGTGAAAATAGTGATGAAAAATAGAATGGTTTTTTGATTATTCCATAATATTGGTCTTTCCCTGATCCACATCTTTGTGTATGTACTGTGTTACTCCGTAAGTTATCTTATGTTGAGCATGACTAATTGAATTGATCATTTTCTTTGTGGTTAATTCAATTGAGATTTTTGGATACAAATGCATATTCTTATGTGATTTGTAAATGTCCAAAGAAATCCTTCTTTTCTTGTAAAAGTAAGGTCGCTCTTGTTATTCTTTCAGGAATGACATTTTATGGGAGGGAGTTCTTTTTTGAACTTGTGCTTATTTGCCAAATCTTTGTGGGGGGTGCGGTTGTGGAATATTGGAGGGGTTATCTTGTATCTTTATAAACTCCTTAATGAATACACAAAGTTTCGACTATGTGACATTATCGAAACAAGTTGGTATGTTGTTCTTGGTCATGAAGAATCTCTATGAAAATTTCATGAAGATCCCACTAGTTTTCGTACCTTTGCCAATTTATATTGACATAAATGGGAAGAACTAAGGTAGTTCACACTACAAATACATATAGTTTACGGATCATTATGTAAGGGGAAGTGGTTTTCATTGTGAGATGAAGTATTGACTAAGGAGGAGTGATACATATCACATTAGTTTTGTTGTCAAAGTTGTGATACAATTGGACTTTGATGCGGTGTAATAATACTATGACACTGTATAACAATGGTTGAGAGCAACTGTTTTGTCATTGTTATTGCTACGGATCTTCAACAACTATGATGCTGAATTGAGCATCTATGGAATCATGGGAGTACTAGGAAGTGACGAATATTTCTAGTAATGTTGAAGAACCAAGGAGATCAAGCATTTGGATGAGAAACTACAAAGTTTTATTTATTTTGTAATCCATATGTATTGATAGTTTTGTAAAATTGACAAAGGGGGAGATTGTTAGAGCACTGCTCGGTCGAACTCACAAGCGTTTCTATCTCAAGCTTGTTTGTCAATGTTAGTGATCAAAACTATAAGTCTTGATTTCTA
Organism: Papaver somniferum; assembly: GCF_003573695.1. Classification (NCBI taxonomy): domain Eukaryota; kingdom Viridiplantae; phylum Streptophyta; class Magnoliopsida; order Ranunculales; family Papaveraceae; genus Papaver; species Papaver somniferum. The sequence goes on along the minus strand of NW_020627707.1, from coordinate 1,407,241 downwards.
GTCTACCTATAGTGATGTCTCCGACTATGATAGATTGTGTAGTTGAGCATTATACTTCACGACGTTCATCAATTGAAGACGAAGAACTACTAAGGAGAGCTTGTGGAACTTCATCAACAAAAGGTATGTGGGTACTGAAACTCATCTATCACTTGGAAAGTATATTTATATTCTTGTTAGAGCATTGCTCGGTCGAACTCGCATGCGTTGCTATCTCAAACATGTTTGTCAATGTTAGTGATCGAAACTATATGTCTTGATTTCTAGCATACTTATGACGAAGTCTCGGTCTAGGATAGTTAGGAATAGTTGAGCTCCAGACTCCATGGCGATTATCTTGCAAAGACGAAGAACTACTCAAGGAACCAGTGGAACTTCATCCGACTAAAAGGTATGTGGAGACTTGAACTCATCTTGTCACTCAAAAGTTTATCTACTCTATCTCCTACTCTTGATACAAAAGTCGTATAAGTATGATAGTTTTCATACATACACATTTTTTATTTCGAGCCGAGTTTACTCGCCTATCTTTCTCTCGAAATACATGTTGGTAAGCTTATGCTTTAACCATTTTCATCTTTACCCGTGACGAAAGTCATGATGACGTTTCAATCTTGAAAGTAGATTTGATGACGATAGTCGATTCTTTATGTCTAACGACTGTTATAACATTATAGAAGAATGTTTCAATGATTGAAATGTAGAGTTGAGAATATGTAACCACCTATGGATATAAGCATATAGTGTGTTCACACATTAGTGTATAAATCCATGTACCGGAAACCAAGTGCGTGCATATGTTTGCATGTGGTATTGGTAAAGGATACATGTTGGGTACGCGTACCCGTACTGGCGGAAGTTCACGTCCGTGAATTTCTGCTGAGTTTGGAGTTTACGAACTCAAAACCAGTCACCTTAGGTACGTACGCGTACTGGCGGAACTTTTCACCCGAAAAATTCTGCTGAGTTTGGAAACCAAAACAAACTCAAAATCCGGAAGCTAAAGTACGCATACCCGTACGTATACCCAAGCTGGTTATTTCTCAAATCGGTAGTTCATGAACTTAAAACAATTATAAGGAATGCAATCTTTGCAAACCGTGGCTATATTGTTCATGAATTGATTCAAATGAATCAAACTGATTTTGTTTCAATTGTGTATTGAATAAATATTTAAGCAATTGAACAACTCTTGAACTAGTTCTTATGAGTCATTTGAACTAGTTATGAGAAATATGAATACGGTAAATATGAAAGCACTCATATGGATAACCATTGGTCAACCATTTGTGAACCAACCAATGTACACGTTCAGGTACGTTTACGCAAACCTAAATGAATGCATTTCCTTTGTGTGTGTGACAAGCTAAGTTTCGATCTAACGGTTGAAAGATATTAGCTTGGATAAATCAGGTTTTTCATCTAACAGTGATTATTGAACGCTTTGTTACCAAGGTAACTTAGATTGCAAACCCTGATTTGAAAACTATATAACGAGACGTCTAGAAACTGTGTAAAACTAATCCCCACACCTCCTGTGTGATACTAGTTAGTTTGCTAGATTCGATTCTCCTTTAATCGTAGGTTTCTTCTGAAGACCCTGTAGATTAACGACTTAAAGACTTCATTGGGATTGTGAAGCCAGACGAAACTACTTCTCTTGCAGTTGAGCGATCTGATCTTGCCACTTTCTATCGTACGAGTTCAATTGTAAGATTGGCTTGAGATTTATCTCTGATAGGGCAAGATAAAAAGAAATCACAAACATCTTCGTCTCATCGTTTGTGATTCCGCAATAACTTGTTTCTCTAGTCGATTAAGTTTATTGTGAGGTGATTGATAACTTTAGGCTGTTCTTCAGGAATATAAGTTAGGATTATCAATTGATTCCTGTTCACCTTGATTTATCAAAAGACGGAATAAAACCTTTGGGTTTATCTGTGGGAGACAGATTTATCCATCCTATAGACTTGTTTGTGTGATACAAATTTTTCTATACAAGTCTTCGACTTTGGGTCGTAGCAACTCTTGGTTGTGGGTGAGATCAGCTAAGGGAATCAAGTGTGTAGTATCCTGCTGGGATCAGAGACGTAAGGAGCGCAACTGTACCTTGAATCAGTGTGAGATTGATTAGGGTTCAGCTACAGTCCAGACAGAACACTAGTGAAAAATGGGTGTTTAGCAACCCACATCAGAGACCACCAGTAATGGTAGTTTGACCGTTGACCAAAGATAGCGGTCTCTGATATGATAAAAACAAGGAAAAATTCCGAGAGCATTTATAGCCGTCTCTGAATAATTACTATTTTACCCTAAATCTACTGCCGATCCCGCGACCCTTCCAAACCGATCCACATTTGATAATTTTTTATTATTTTATGGAGCATATAAATACTTCTTTCTCTCACCCATTTCCAGTCTTTTTCTTTCTCTTTCTTCTTCTGCTCTCGGTCTCCCTATCTAACCTAAGGAACTGGCTTCATGGAAATGGAGAAATCAGTAAACCTTAGATGTAGTTTCAACCAAATTAATAAAAACCCACCCTTCTCTTGATTCTAATTATAAAATCCCTCAACTCACTTGTCCAATTTTAAATCTCAAATCTGATGGGAACAGATTCAATCCAAGTTTTTTTTCTATCATTCTAGAGTTTTATCAAAATCTCTAACTAAATAAATAATCATCTCATGGATGATTACTGCTAAAGATGTTTGTTTTAGGGTGTTCTAGGGTTTCCGAATCTGAAATTATGAGTCTGTGATGGAATTGGAGAAAGGGTTTTCTATGAATCTTGAAGACAAAGATGAAGACAATTTGGGGTTGGAAGGAGATGAGTTTGCTGCAATTATAGAAGAAGATGATGATTAAAAAGGGGTTTCTGCTATTGTCGACAGAAGAAGCGAATCGGTGAGCTCCATGGAAATCCCTTCTCTTGATTCTTCTTCTGATTAATAACCCCAGATGTCGTTAAATCAAACATGCTAGCAAACCCTTATCTTAATTCTTCCTCGGAAATCCCTCAAGTAGATCTCAAACCTGTTGTCTGTTTTTTTTTCTTCCTCTTCCATCGTCTCACTCTCTGAAGCTCTCTCATAGCCGAGCTCAAAGAAAAATCATTTTCTTTTTCACTCCCAGATCCGCTATCTAGACCAACATATCTTCATGAAAAACCATTTTTATCATCTCTCCATTTGCAATATTCTATGTAAAACCATTTATTCCCCCTTTTCTCTCTTTGTTGTAGATTTTGTTATTGTTAGGGTTTTGAATTTATTTTGATTTTGTTGTAGAATTTTTATTTAGAAGACCAATTATCATCCTCAGTTGAATTTCTCGAACATTTTAAGGGGAATTTGGGTTTTGGCTTCACCAACATTTGAAGAATCAACTGATTTACCAGAAATAAGGTAAAATTGATTGTTGGTTTTATGATTATTTCTACCATGTTGCTTGTAATTTTTATTTAATTTATTTTTGGGTTTTTCATGAAATTGAAATTTAACGATTTATTTTGGTTTTTGTAGGAAAGTAAAACTCTCCTGAACAATTATGCACCAGTTCACTTTGATGTGATAAACAAAAGGGTTCATATAGCATGCAACTCTACTGATTATGTCGAAGAGATATGAGGTTTGGTTTTTATCTTTTCTTCTCCTTTAATTTTAGGGGTTTTCTTGAATTGGTGGTGATTCTGAATTAAGTTGTTTGTTATTATTGTGTTGGTGCTCGTCCAAAAAAATTTGTACTATGTGGTCTGATGAATGAACTCTTTTCTGAAGTTCTGTTTTGTAAGTGATAAGTGATAATTTTCTCAAAAATGCAGGTGGAAGGACTAATAATTGAGGTACTTGGTTTGGGAAGGAAGTGCTGAGAACCATGCTTCACCTCTTAATTCTATCACCATTGTTTGATTACAAATCTGTGTATTTTTTAATCTAATAACTGGTTGTTGTGTTTTTGTTGCAGGTTTGAGCCATAATTCTTGTCTAACTTGATTAAACATAATCCTGATAAATGGTTATTGTGTGGTTGATGATGAGTGGATTAAATTTTCTGGAAACAATTGTGTTCTTTTTTTTCTTTTCTGTTTCCATTTGTGGGTGCTATCAAGGCCTAAATTTGTTGGAATTCTTGTAGAATTCGTGTTTGCAGGATATGTGAGCCTTACCCCAACAACAGAAATCTCTCTCACTGTGGATCTCAACTCTGCACTCCAGGTGTTTGTAAAAAGGTCCCAATGAGTGCTGCAAGGTTGGTGGTCAGTTACCATCAAAGGTCAAGTTAAGTAATCTCAACATTTCCCTGAATTTTGGACTCTATTAATAAGTTAATGAAATGGTAATGTGTGCAAGTGGAATTCATGTACTAATTAATTCCTACTTAGAATTCAAATTAGCTACATATTAGTTTTCAAGAGCACTACTTTGAAAGGGAAACACTTAGATAGCTATGAGCAGTTTCTTTGCATCAAATGATTATTAGCTTACATGTTAGATATCTTTGATGTGAGTAATGATAAGTTTTATAATAATGGAAAAGGCAACAGAGGGATTTCTTATTCTTCTTTGTTGTATGTATGTTAGCACATTGTTATGAATTCTGGTCATAGATTGGTGAAGATGCTGCTACTGGTAGATAATCTTGGTTGTATTTAAATGGTTAATCATTGGGCTTAATTAACTTAGTCCCTTTTGAATATGAAACTAGCACATACCTATTTTCTCCACTCTATTGAAAAGAGAATTACATTCCAGATAGTATAAGAATAGATGGGTTGTTGGTACATTTTTTGGATGCCTTGGCTTGCTTGAGTACCAACATGTTGGTTAATGATTAGCTACATTATACTTGTTAGTTATACATAATTTTTTACATAGCATATGCTGCTTGAATGCTTTTCTCTATTTCTACAATGATGCCTTGTGATTTTTTATGTGAAGGACATCAGGGTTTCAGAGAATTCAGTCACAGATACAGGCAAAGGTGGCATTCCTATATTTATGTTGATTGCACGTACATTTGGCAAAAGTGAAAATCCTTAACGGGGGTAACGTAGGTTTTTGAACAGGTGTTTTTTTATTAACGTTCTGTTTGTATGGGTTACTTTAACTTTTAAAATGTCATTGTTCATCTTTCAGGTCAGGATTCGTGAGCCTAAAGGATCTGAAATCAGGTATATTTCCTTCATCAACTAATGTGTTCACTGTGCTGCTAATTTACTACATGGTATAGCAAATTCAGCTCATGGAATGACATTCAGTAAGGATTTTCTAATTTACTACATTACAGAAGTTATGTAGTAGATCATGAACTCCTTAAAAATAAAAATTGTTGAGTTCATGTAATGTTTTTGCCTTGTAATTTACTACATGGTCTAGCAAATTCTTCTCATGGCATGACGTCCAGTAAGGCTTTTCTAATTTACTACATTACAGAAGTTATGTAGTAGATCATGAACTCCTTGAAAAGCAAAATTGTTGAGTTCATGTAATGTTTTTGCCTTGAAGAATATGGAATGAAGTCACGTGTATTAGAAAGCAATTCAATTCATGTAAAAGCTATTTCTGTTCATGTCAAATGTTTGTGTATTAATTGCTTTACTCATTATACTTATGTAGTTGTTGTACTACTTACGTGCTTCATGTCATATCATAACTATTCAATCATGTTGTTGGTTTCAGAAAGCACAATCTGAGGAAGGTGCTTCTGCGAAATTTATAACTTGAATTGTGTAAGCTCATCTTCTCAAGAACCAAATATTGTCACCCGTGCTTGATATAAAGCCTGGAAAAAAAAAGTAGTTGTTGTCTATTGCTTTCTTTTATATATTTAGAATTATTAACTTGGAGTCTTGGTTCCTTGTTTGAAAACCAACTTGAATGGTTTGGAAACGTAGGCTAGCTTATTTGCTTTGTAATCGGCAACGTAGTTATCATTCTGAGGTCTCGAGTTATGTCTTAGCTTAATAGGTTTATCTGACAGAGCCCTTTGGATTGTATCTTACTAATATTCTGTGAAAGAAATGCTTATATACATAGTATGATACACTTTCTTATTATGGGTTTATAAATGGTGTGATTTTTGAAACCTAATTTTTGGCGTGGTCTATGTTTAGCAGTGATGGATCTATTAGGAATGATTAAGAAAGAATATGAGATTATGAATATTTCTCCTCAGGTAGTGCATTATGTCTAGAGAACTACAGTTGGTGGTTTGGTTAGAGGAGACTCCAATTAATGATATTTTATCCCTGTGGTACGCGAGTTATCAATGACAAGTTGTGTAGATTTCCTGGAAAACATTGTTGAACTGTATGTGGGGTATTTTTATAGACTTTGATCTTTGGTGCTTGTTGTTCCATGTTGGACTTGTAGTCTTTCGACTCTTCCATTATGCGTCATAGAATATTGATTTAAATCCCTTTCTGTGTACCTTTTCGACTGAAGTGTCAACTGAATCCCTTTTTATTTTTTTTGCTGCAGGTGCACCAAATATATGAATTGTTGGGCTTAGTTCATCATCGGGAAGTTTATCATTTTGCTGGTTTGCCCTTGTTTTTGGAAATTTTGAATTTATAAGGACTTGTAGCACATCTTTGAATAAACCTTCAACTTACTAGTACTTGTATTATAGTGAATAGCATGCCGAATCTTGGGTTATATTCTGCACCTTTTATATTCCACTATATATATATATAACATGTTGCATATTGATACGAACTTGAATATTATTCCCCTGTGATATTAGTATTTGCATATCAAAAGCGTTCCACAAAAGTAATTCCCTTATAGTCCTTTACTTTTCCTGAATTCCCTGCTTTCCTCATTTATGTTTTCACTCTTGTTGCATGATTGTATACCTGCTACTGATGAGCCAACTGCTGTTTACATGAACCAGATCTCGGTTTAATTTCTCAAATTACCTCACACGTGCTTCCAACACTAAAAGAAAGAATATGAAGTATACTCTAGTAACTTATTTTGTTCTACCGTGTATTATGAACTGAACGAAGTCATTGTGTTGTTGTTGATTTGCATTGCTGGAACGACATTCTTTGTCGTATGTGAACCAGGGACACAACATATGGATGCTCTACTTGATATCATTTATGAAGTATTGGCTAAGTTCATCTTCATCGGAGGAGCTAATCGTTTTATTGATTAACATGTTTTTTAGCTTATTGTCTATTAGCATCTTTTTGTTAGAACTTACTAGCTAGCTAGTTTGGACATGTATTGTCTTGAACCAAAATTTCATCTTTTTTGTGTAATTTTAAACCCAATGGATAAAATGAATGAATGTGGAATTCTCAAGTTTGAGTTTAAATTTGAATTTCAGTTTGGGTTTCATTTGACTTGACTTTGACTTGACTTTGACTTCCATTTGATTTGACTTTGACTTGACTTTGACTTGAGTTCAATTTGACTTGACTTGACTTTGATGCAGTCAGATTATTTCAGATTTAGCCATTCAGGCATTTCAGCAAATCTGAATCTATATTTTTTTTATATTATAATTTAAATCTCAGACACACGGTTAAGGGTCTGTAGTTCGTTATCCTTAAAATACGTCGTTATTTTGAGACTCGTGGCTTAGGGTCATACGAAACAACGACGCTTTATCAGAGACCCCAACAGAGACGGTTGAAAGTAGTCGTATAACACGTATATATGACTTGTCCTGACGGTCGCGGAACTTCTGTTTTCCACTAGTGGAAGTTAGTTTGTAGTAGGCTAGTGTCTGTAGCGGCTTAATACAGTGTGATGTTCAATATGGACTAGGTCCCGGGGTTTTTCTGCATTTGCGGATTCCTCGTTAACAAAATTTCTGGTGTCTGTGTTATTTCTATTCCCCATTATATTTGGTTATATAATTGAAATATCACAGGTTGTGCGTTGTATCGATCAATTGTGAAATCCAACCTTTGGTTGTTGATTGGATATTGATTGATACTTGGATATTGGTCTTTGGTACCATCCAAGTTTATATCTCTCTTGTATTTGATAAAGACTCGCAGATTTCTATTTGCTTGAGTAAAGATCAAATTGAGAGATAGAGATATTAACTCCTTGATATACTTTTTATTACGATTGAGTCTGACTGTCTAGTTGATTCTCTTCAAAGTATACTAGAGTTAGTCCATACAGATTGCTAATCGAAATATTGGGTAAGGTTGTTAGACCCCCGCATTTTCAATTGGTATCAGAGCAGGCAAACGCATTGAAAGACCTTACAAGTCTGTGTTTGTAGCGATCTGACTCTATGGGCAATAGCGATATCTCTGACTGCACAAAACCAGATCAGAATCCTCTTGATACTGTACAGAGTTCTGAGACTTCCAACAATCCTGTTATATCTCTCCCTTTGTCAGAAACCTATGTCAACTAGTAAAACCGCCTAGATGATCAATTGGATCAACTTTCAGATGAAAGTGACTCAGGCGAGGGACTGAGTATTGATGAAGAAGTCTCACAGTATATCATACTCTTTGACGATATCATAGAAAAAAAGGGATTGACTGCCTATCTGGCAGAATATTTGTTTCCTCTCTGTCGTGAAAACAGGAAACTAAAGAAACTCTTTAGAGGATTTGATAGTGGCTATAAACTCTTACAATCAATACTTAAAGACAAAGAAGAAGAAGTCCATTGAAAGACTACGGAGTGTGAAAAACTTTAGAAGAGTTTATGTGTGTTGAAAGAAAAACTTGCTGAGTCTGAGGCAAAGTTTGACTCTCAACAGAAATATTATAACGACAGAGAAAGCCTTCTTCTTGCCAAAGAAAGTCAATTGAAGAATGATCTATCTACAACTGTCAGCAAGATAAAATCACTAGAAGATAATCTGAAAAGGTTCAATACTAGTTCTACAAAATTATCTTCCATGTTAGGAGCATGTAAAGAACATCTTGACACACGTGGTCTGGGCTATAAAGGAATAGACGCTCCAAACACTGGGAAGATCAATTTTGTCTGTGCTAAAAACAACTTGTTATGTGAAGAAACACCTATCACAGCTGATGTTCCAGTAAACAAAGATTGTTATTCTTTGAAGGCAGGGCATGGGAGAGCCGTTAAAAATACTACCTTCAACTGTTACTATTGTGGAAACAAAGGTCATGTTGAACGGAAATGTCGCTTTCAGATAAGGAATGAAAAACTTCATAACATTCTCATATGGATGTCAAAGGAAGTAATCAAGCCTGTTTCTCCCTGGACGAATAAGATCACAGTCTCAAATCCCAAAGAGCACTGTGATAAGTCCTGCCCTTGTTATTCATATGATACTAAATCCTTCTATAATCATAGAGGGAAGAATGTGGTATGGACAAAAAATACGTTTGATGCTCCAGTAAAGAGAAAAAGACGTCAAAGGAAGAAGGATCCCTTAAGTAAAGAAGGAATATCATCGGCCGACAAAGATCACACGGCGGCCAAAGTATCGAATCTCGATCACATACACATCAACAATCATGCTTCAGACTTAAGAACCAATATAAATAATATTAAGCGGAAAATCAAAAATTGAGGAAGAAAGCATTTTCGGGTATGCCTTATTCTCCGTATAATAATTCTTTTGAAATTAATTTCCTTTGTAATTCAGAAAAGGAAAACGATGATGAGTTACACACTCTGTCTACAACTTGACCAATCTCACTATGCATTCTCGTTTTCTTCATGAGAATGCACATAGAATTCAAGATGTAACTCGTCTTGAATGGATGTTGTATTTTTCCGTTTGGTTCTTTAGGTTGATGTTTTCTAAGAAGAATTCTACTCTAGCTTTCCTTTCTTAATGAAACATAATTGATCCTTAAAAACTCTTGAGAAATTCATGAGTTGTTGAAATACTGAACTTTTCAGTACTCCTCCTTTTAAAAAGTACCTTGACAAAGCCTTTTTATAAGGCTTCCGTGCTTAGACGGTTTTTGAACCTGGTTCATAACTGTGGGCGTTTGCATACCTGACCCATTACCGACCTGATAACCCTAGGGTTTCCCTATATGTATCTTATACATACATATATATATATATATATATATATATATATATATATATATATATATATATATATATCTTGAAGATTTTCTTGGTATATACTAGTTCGGTAACGGAGAACAAAACTCTTGTGAGTTAATGGTGCAAACTATGGAAAGGTGCAAGAAGGAAGTTGAGAATGAAATCATTACTGAGTTTTATGAGAATCTTGTTCTTATAAACTTTTATCATGCAATTGATCATGTAGAGAAACAACCAGTTCACTTAAAATAACAGATTTCTTTTTTGTTCGATGTCCGAATGACACGTTCGAGTAGTCCATTTCGCCTAACTTTTCAAGATCTATCGAGTGATACTAATTTCGTATCTAAATCGTTGTTAGATTAATTTCTACTAATTAGCGTTGCTGTTGAACTAATCGAGTTATTATCGGCTAATTTGTCACTTGACTAGTCTAATAACGTTGACGAGCTTGAGGGTCTTTATAGTTTTAGGGAAATACGTTCGGATTTCTTACTTGTTAGAGTGTTAAATAATGGATTTAATCATGCCCTTGATGCAAATGAGGAGCAGAAGGAAATGCATTATTAGAGTTTCTGATCAATAATTAGTGGAGACTATCCTTATTTAAATCATGTGAGGCACCGACCAGATTTCTTTATAAATAACTAAAGAGCTTTCTTTTGAGTACGTGTCATCGTACATTAATTCCGGGTAGAATGGTGAGCTACCCAACTTCACACCAATTTTCAGCACTATTTTTGATCTCTTGAGTCCTAATTTTGTCAATCATGAGGGTGAAGTCTATAGATGAAAACCTCCCTCTTGTAGTTTGATTTGCAGTTAGCATCATTCTCTCGACAACAACAGCTCCATAGAAACACACCATCATCAACAAGTGGAGCATCACAAGTTTGGAAAAGTTGAAAACGTTTAAAGGCTTACAAGCAACGGACCAAGAAAAAAGCAAATTTCATATTCAAGTAAAGCAACAAAATAAGGAGCATATTTATACATACATGTTGAAGACTTACAATACAATGAGCATAATTTTATATCCAAGTATGAAGACTTATTTACAAGAGCGAAGAAAATCAAAAGGTGAGAGTTATTGAATTTTATGATATCGAGACAATACAAGTTGTGAAGAATCAAGCGGTAAAGTACTTTTCCCACAACCATTTTTTGTTTTAAATTGTTTTGTATTTTATTTCTCTTGTGTTAAAAAATAAAATAAAAAAAAATAAAATGATAACAAGAGAAACTTTTGGTAAGCCGGGGGAAGGAAAATTTATGAAGAAGTTTCAAGCGACAAGGATTTAAGGAAAATAGTTACAAATTGTCAAGGATCTACGAAGTTTGAGAGTTTATCATCAATAATTGAAGTTGAGAACGCGGATCCAAAGAAGACGTTTCTATTGGATGCTGTGAGGGTGGTGTTATCATCAGTGCAATCAGATGTGAATGTGAGTAAGTAATCTCATCCTCAATAATAGTGGTTGATTTCCTTTCTTAGAGATCGTCAGAAAAATGGTTTTTCAAAATGTTAAAAGATGTGGTTTTTAAAGTATTTCGGAAGTTGTCCTTCCCACCATTCAACGTGTTGCAGGATTTCTCTCTTCACTCCTACCTGCACACATGTGAGAACCATAAAAGTACGTCTTTTGAGTGCAATTTTATAAGATCCTTTTAAGTAAGGAAGAAGTCGAGGCGAAATGCTTATTGATCGCTCTCAAACACGCGTTCTCTCATTATGGTGTGGTTATTTCTCACTCAACACTTAAGAATGAGAATATGTTCTTTGGTATTTCTAACTTCTTATTACTAGCATGCAGAAACTCTATGTCCTCATAGCTCTTTGAATGCTTGCGGCGCTGGAAAGCTTTGAAGTTGTATGTTTTAGTTTTGATTTGCTCGAGGACCAGAAAAATCTAAATGTGAGGGAATTTGATAGGTGTAGAATACACCTTGATTTAATATCTATTGATTATACTTTCTTTGCATATTTCTTTTAAATTATGTATTTTACGCGTGTTTTTGAGTTATTAGGTATTCTAGAGTCGCACGGTGTAAAAGAAGAAGAAATCACGGAATTTGAGCAAAAAGAGTAAACTTGTCATTTTATGGGCGAGCACTATCTGGAGCCCAGTCAAGGTTAAGGGGCAACTCTATTTGGAGGAGTATTAAATAAAGACCGGTTGTGGTGAAGGGGGGTGCCATCTGGGTGGTTATTATATAGCTGGGTGTCTAAATCCAAACTCAGTTATAACCCTAAATCGAGAAAATATCTTCTCAACCATTTTTACACCTGAAACAGAGAGCGAAAGGAAAACAATGGCTGTTGTTGTGGTCCCAGAAATTGAGAAGGAAAGAAAGAAAAGCTGCGCAGTAGCCATGAGATCTGAAAGTTGATGTATTGTTGTTGTTTGAATCAAAGAAATCAGTGGCTGGATGATTACAAGAATCCGAGAGATTAAGATGGGATTTAATAGCAGATGTTGTTCGAATATGAATTCAGCGAAATTGAGAGATGAAGAAGATGATCGAAATAAGTAATTGTTGAGACAGAGAGAATAAATCGACGATGAATTCAAGCTAGGGTTCGATCAGATGAAGTGTTTCTGATATGAAGATCTCAGAGAAGAGATGGTGCTATTGATGATTGATGTTGATACTGAATTGCAGATCATTATTACGGTTCGATTGAGAAGAGAGGTTGGAATATTTATAGTGCTGATATTGATTGAAGATGGGTTCTGGTGCTGTTGGTGGTCTATTGAGATTGAAGAAAAACAAATGGAAAAGTAATTGATGTCTGCAGTGAAGCCGTGAACAGACAAAGAAAACGATGGAGCCGATTGAAGACTGGGTCGATGATTTAACAGAGATAGTTGAGAAATGATGCTGCTGCTGGGGTTCAACTGGGATTCGAGTTTGGAATGATTATGAGGTTTGCTTGAACTGGTGATGCTGTTATGAAATCAGAATAAGATGAATGGGTGGTGCTGTGATGCTGCAGCTGATGAATGCTTGAAACTGTGATTAGATGTATGCCTAGGTTCTTAACAGGTGAAGAAAGAAAGGCCTGAAATTGGCCGGGAGAAACACCTAGAAACAAACAGAACTCTGCCGCAATTCTGCTCAAATGACTCGACTTAGTGACTCGGTGAACCTAACTCGGAGAATCAGCCGACTAAGCTAACTCAGACCCTAACTAAGATCAGCTGACTTAGCTGACTATCCTTCTCCTGACCCAGTTGACTGACAGCTCGACCATTTTAACCGTTAACTTAACGGCGACTGAACGGAATATTCTGTCAGCGGAGATGAAGATTCCACATGGAGTTTTCTGGCCGGATTCCGGTGGTACCAGTGATGTTCCGGCGACTCAACTAGTGAATTTTTTTTTAAACTCATCTAGACTTATGGGTTTGAAGAATTTGGCTTGGATTTGGAAAGAGAAGATGAAGGATTTCAGAAAGACTTGAACTTGGAAATTGAATTGCTAAAGGAAAGGGATTCTATTCTCAAGAGGATTGGAAATAAATTGAAGCCTATAAATAGAGAAGTTCTCTACTTTTCTCTACACACCTGCACACCTCTACACACATAACACTTGTGTTTTTGCTTGCTTTTCACATCTTTCTCTTAATTATTTGTGTGAACTTCAAAATTCTTCTTTTAATTATTGGTGTGAATTTCAAAACATGAGTAGCTAATTTTCTTATTGATTGAGGATGAATTTCTAGTTCTTAACATGATTTGAGTTTTGTTTTCAATTCTATCTTGAAGTTTTTCATATGATTATCGTTTGTTTTTACCAATAAAAATGTTTATGCTTCATTGATAGATTTTTAGGTGGTCAACTAAATTGATTTGTTAATTAATCTAAAGCTAGTGAAAGTTAGGGGATAAGTAATCGTTTTTTGACTCTTTACACAAGTAGAAAACACGAGACCTTGCGGAGGGATTCCGTGGAGCAATTGTGTGTGAAAACAACGTTAGCAAGTAGATCTTGAGCTAAGAGTCTAACTACTAATATCAACCTAATAAATTCATAAATCTTACTGCGTTTAACTAAATTACATCTTGAGTGATCTACTACTAGGTGGTTTGGTAAATAGAATCTGGTAGGCGAGAACTTCTCTATCCGGTGATACAAGGGATTTAGGGGTTAGCACTGAGCTAGCTGCTATCCTACGATTGGTGATAATCTATGGTTAATAACAAGTAGAAAAGAACATAACTTGAATTATTGTTTTGCAACGAAGAAAGATTCCTTGATCTAATCTTTCTTATTGATTTCAACTTACACTTTTAATTGCTTTGTTTATTTTCTTTTGCTTTTCAAAACAAACCCCCTTTCGTGACAATTTTTACAACTAAAAATCTTTTGCTCCTCCTGGGAATGAACTTGACTACACTATATTACTTAGTAATTAGGTGAAAAAATAATAATTAATTTATTATGGTTACGACACGCATCCGTTTTCATACAACAATGGAGAGATACAAGATAAAAATAGATTACAAACTTGTTTCTCTCCTAGTGGTTTACTTACTTACTCACTCAGCGAACCTCTCTCTTTTCTATCACTTGAACCCTTATATCGACAAGTATCTCTTAGTCAGGCTTTCGCGCTGCTACTTTCTTCTTCGCGTCCCTTCTGTGTGAGATAGTTGTTGCCTTATTTCCGTCGTCCTACTCTTCTTCCCTTCTGTGTGAGATAGTTGTTGCCTTATTTCCGTCGTCCTACTCTTCTTCGTATGCTTCTTTTTAGTTCGCGTAATCATCCTTCACCTGATTTCTTAGTAGCTATTATCTTCTCGTGTTTGGGATCATTTTGGTTGGAGCAAAGTCGTGATCTTGTCTTATGTGATCTTGTCTTGGTGATCACCTACCATTTTACGTGGCAAGGACCCTGTAAGCATGATTAACACGTGGAAAATAACCAGAAATCTAAAAGAAAAACCAATTCCTTATCCTCTTTTTACAAGCTTCCATCTCTCTCTACAGCATTATGCATTAGAACAAATTTAGTGACAGTGATCGAGCTTATATTCTTGGATGATTTTAGAAATTGTGTCCCTCTCACAGAAACCCAGTCAATCTATTTTGTACCTAAAATTGTTCCCTTCATCTCTCAATTTTTGAAAATGTTGTTTGATGTTTTTCCTGTTTTTTTCATGGAATCAATATTCAAATCGAAAGGAGTTAAAGCTTCAATCAGTCCTAGCCAACAAGTGCTTTGAGGATATATTGGTCAAGTGTTAAAACAATCTAGAAGTTCTGGTTGTTCTTCGTCCTCCGCTTTCTCTATCTCCATCACCGGAAAATTTGCTATAGGTTTTTTTTTCCTTCTTATCTGTCTATCTTTACAACATCACTACCTCATCACCAATTCACGGGACAATGGGATCGGTTGACCCACTGAGTCGGGAACTCTAAGAAATCTTCGAGCTTTCTTATACAACTCCTGAAGTTTAATGGAGACTGTACTAATTTGGAAACAAGAGAGCTAATCTTCATGTCTAAACGTAAGGAAAGTAGGAAACTAATAAATTTTGGGTTAATTTTATAATCTAGGGTTTTGATCGTCTGATATAAAACTAAATATCAATTTCGTATTTGTGATTACTGATGAAGAAGTACAATAGGTTTGTTGTTTTATACTTGAATTTGGGTTAATTAGTCTCGTGCCTCTTGTTGATTTAATTTTCGAACTTGTAATTTTTCTCTCTTTTGTTTACAGCAAGCTAAGGTGTAATCTGTTACCTAGAGTTGGGATTATTGCTGCTCCTGCTTTGTTCAGATTCTGCTCACGATTGGAAATAAAACACTACATACCTATCAGATTGGAGTTTTTCACACCAAGATTGGAAGAACACTACATACCTATCAGATGTAAGATTACAATTTTGTTGAACAGCTCTACTCTTCACCTCCCAACCGAAAAACCTGATATACAAATTGTAACAATAGTTCTAGACTGTCATAGAGATATTAGAAGTCTATTATCAGTAGTTAATCAACGAATAAAAATACGTGTATAACACTTGGCCATATAGGTTCCCAGACTGACAGTTCTATAACACGTTTGTGTGGGATCGGCTCTGAATCCAAGTCCTTCTAAGCGTTGGGTTATGCATAAACTAACAAAACTAGATCCAAATACTGTTTCTACCATTGAGTAGTTTGGAATTACATCTTATAGTAAATTCGATGAAAATTAACTTAATATCTATATCAGTATCTACATAGTACTAACATGACCTGTCTTTTTATTTAATCTATTTTTAGATTTTTAACGGCAGCGTATGTTCTTTTCGGCCAACTATCAGAATGCTCCAAACCAAGTTCCTGCTCCCGAGCTCCATAATCCTCTGATTCATCTCTTCTCTGGAAATGGCTGGACACAATATCTGAGTCTTGAAGGTACTCAGGTTGACGCAGTGATGAAAAAAATGCCAACTTCCACTTAGCGAATTCCTCGCCAGGAACCTGCAATATCTTCTGTATGCGCAGTTTGACTGCACATAAAGTCTCCCCTTCATGGATGATTATCAGAAATGGCTCCCCAAAATTCCGTGCCAAATATCCATCTTTTGTGAAGTGGTAAACAGGAATCAAGTGATCCTGAGGACCCATCTTCTCCTCCTCTGGAATCTCTTCCGCTAGCAGCTTGCAGTAAATGTCCTCAATCTTTTCACGAAACAGAAAAATCTTCCAAATTTTGTTGTTGAAAATTTCCAGCAATCTAAGTTCCGCATCGGGATGAGATAGCTCAACCTTTGTCTTCAGATGATTAATCATATCACCAACTGTACTTTGGTTTGAAAGTGTGATACTGTGAACCACCGCAGCATCTTTTGTTAAACGGCGGAATGCAACCTTTAGAGTTTTCAAAGCTTCCAACTCAGGTAAAGGGATGTTCTAAGACTTCGTAATACAAAATATCCGTTGTCTGATAGTAACGAGACAAGCTTTCAAAACCCTTGTACCTAATAGCTTGGGGTATAGGTTTCTGAGAGCAACAGTCATGACGGGTAAGTCTGATCTTGGTTGGGTCATCCAAACCAAGATGGCGAGCTACTCTTTCAGTGACATTATCATATGTTAATACCTTTGACAGCTCTAAACTAAAATCATCTTCCATCGGCTTCTCCAAAGATCGGAAATGCACAACCTGCTTATCAGGAAAGCGGTATAGTATCATACCGTCAGCTGAAGTGGGTTTCTGGAAGGAAATAATGTCCCCATCTATAAGTCCGCCAGCACCGAAGGTTTGCTTCTTGTCAACGTGAACAGTATTATACAGGTGAGCCTCTTCTCGTTCCTTCTCCTTGTGCTCCTTGAGCTCCTTTTCTTCTTGTTCTTTCTTCAACCTATTTCTCAGATGTTCAGAAATGTAGTTTTCATCCACGTTACAAAATATATGATCTCTATCACTCTCTCTTATGTATATGAGCATATATGCATTGGAGCTTTCTTCCTCCCCGTCGAATTGCTTCTCTAATGCCTGTTCCATATCTTCTTTTGTTACCTGCTCATCATTGTATTTGAACCATTGCTCCGAGAGTGTTGGTCTTATAAAAGCGTGGTAGTGTCCACGATGTCCCCCACCACTGTGAACCAAAACAGCATGGAGTGTGTACAGATTGCAAACAGTCTTATCAGCCTCTGGGGATAAGTATTTGCCATCCTCCCTGTCAAGATCAAGTTGCAGGGGGAATTCATAGCGATCATTTATCTTTACCATAGTGTCCCTCGTAACATCGTATTCATACCGTTTTAGCTGGAGATGGAGAACAGGTGGGAAGTCAGTGAAAAGGACACTCTTCTCGCATCTTGTAAACCATGTTGCTCACCAGCATGGTACTTGTTATCACCTTCAAGACGCTCCACTTCCACATACTTGTCGAAAGAAGCATAAACATCCCGACAGCCGTTCACATCAAGTTGAATGTCATAAAATGACTCCTTTCTAGTAGATTTGTAGTCCACGTTGATGCATTCAATATAGTTCATATGGTGACCTGCGAACAAGTGAGGTATCGTACCCTCCACAGACGTTCCCTTCATTTCTTCTTCAAGTTTTTCACATAGAATCCTATTAAGTTCCTGCACATCATGTTGTATGAAAGTGTCATGTGTACTCCACCCGTAAGATTCGGTGAGCTCCTTGGTGGACACTCTATCTTTACTGCACTGAAGCTTACAAAATAAATTTTGTAGAGCAAATGAAAAGCTTGTTCCTGAAGCAATATCAGTCCCACTTGTTGGCATAAGATACACAGCCTTCCTGAAATATGGAATGTTGTAGAGAGTTTGTAGAAGAGAGTTGAGATAACATGTTGCTTCCTGATTCGCAAGACCAACATTACTTGTATCACCCCAATCCCTTTGTGGTGCAGTAATTTTTTGCTTGGAAATCTGAGTAAAAAAAAATGGCTGATAAATTGTGCAGGGCTCGAATGTCCTTTTTGAGGCCATCATAGTCATATTTCAGCGCTTGATTTTCTTTTTTGATACTGACATTGTCATCTTTAATCTCCATGAGCAACCCCTTGACTTCTTGGAACATAATGGTTGTCTTTTCAGTTGATTTTTCGACATTTGTCTGCGGTTCCCCTATTGCCAGGGTCCGTCTTTGGTCCCTTCTTTTAGCTAAAGACGCCTGAAACAAAGTGTTTTCAAAGATTAGTTTCAAATAAATGGAATTGAGAATCATCAAAATTGAATTGAATAATACATACCTGAATGTTTCCTACGAACAAAGAAAGTATAAAAAGCCCACTCAGGTTTATAAAGAATGATTTTTTTAGGGACCATGGTTTTTTTGGGGGACCATGGTCTTATTAAGCCACCTTCCTTATAGTTATAAGGGGTGTCCTAGAATTTTGAAATGACTAACCTATTCTTAATCTAATTTAATTTAAAACCAACACAATAACCACCTCTCTCTATATATATAACCACTACCACCTCCCACCACCGCCGATTACCACCATCACCAACCACCGATTACCACCACCACCAACCACCGAGTACCACCCATCACCAACAACAACCACCGATTACCACCACCGTCCACCACCGCCGATTACCACCACCACCTCCATTTATCACCACCAACAACTACCGGTTACCACCACCACCTTCGATTACCACCACCACTATATATATAGCTTAATTTAAAACATTAACAAAGATATTCTCACAAACCCATTACTTGTCATTCGTTTTTGGTTGAATAAATGAGAACTAATCATCAAAATGAGTTGAAAATGGAAGTTGTAGCGAGGTTTAATGGAGTTTTTTTCAGTAAAAAGTTCGATTATCACAAATTATTTTTTTCTTAACCGAACTTAAAGTTCGGTTGATTCGCAAAAAAATACTTTTAACCGAACTCCTTGTATTAGAACAATACAAGTCCATAAGTTCGGTTCATTCGCAAAATTATTAAGTTTTCTTTGTAACCGAACTCTACCTATAAGCCCAGTTCGGTTGATTCGCAAAATATGCTGAAGTTTGCGAACCAACCGAACTTCTAACACTAGGTTACTTTTAACCTGAAGTTCGGTTGGGAACTTGGTTGCGTTGAAGTTTGCGAACTAACCGAACACACAAGATGTACTCAAATAAATTGTCAAGTTCAAAGTTCGGTTACCTACCATTTTATCCCAGGTAACCGAACATTGCACTGTACGACCAAAACCTCCATTAACAAGCGAGTTCCGTAACTTGCGTGTTTGGAAAACGTAACCGAACTACACTTTCAGGTGTGTTCGGTTACATGTTCTTGACATATGGTAACCGAACTATACTTTCAGATTTGTTCGGTTACATGTTGTTGACATATGGTTAACCGAACTGGCCCAAATTTATATAAAAAATTTCATGTTTTTGAAAGTTTGGAGCAATTCAACCAACATTATCTAAGTTTGAAGCATTCCTGGGTACCCAAATACCCTTCCTCCGGTTGTGGTTGGTAAAATCCATCGTTTTTCATGTTTTCCTTCTTCATATTCTCTAACTTTACTCTCTCAATAATTCTACTTCTTTAAAGAAAAAACTCATCTAATTTTGTAATCTCACTAATTATCTTTAACTTAATCATCTCACTAATCATTAAACTAACTATTATTAACACTAGCTAATCATCACCCAAAATTAATCAGGAGGATAATTTAGGTATTAATATAAATATCGAGATAAGGGGTGACCTAGATTTACTTTTAATGTCTTTACCCAAAATAAAACCATGATCCTTCAAGAAAAATCATGGTCCCCAAAAAATCCACTACAAAAAAGAAGGCTTCTAGGGACGGCCACTTCTAAAAAAACCGTCCCTAAAGGTTAGTTGTTGGGACACTAGGCTGTAACCGTCTCTAGAACTGTCTATTTGGGACGTCCCTGTCTGGCCGTCACTATTGGTCAACTAATGGGGACGTTTTATTTTCAGCCGTCCCAATAGATAGGATTTCAACGGTTGTGATTGCGTCATCAGTAATTTTTTTATCTTATGCCTAAAAGCACAATATAACTTTCCTTCTCTTTTTTTCTTGGTTATATCGGCCTTCTTTCGATCAGTTTCTCTTCACATTCTTCCTCCCCTGCTGAAAAATCTCGTTCGTGATTTTCCCCTGTGAGATCTCAAATTCGTTCGGAGTGAAGCGATTCTTACGTTGATTTGATTTTAGGTTTGATTTTAGGGTTTGCATTCTTCGTCCTTCTCTTTCAGTCTTACATTGATTTGATTTTAGGTTTTTCGAATTCTTTTTTAAAACCTCACGTTGTTGTTTTTTGATTTTAGGGTTTGCAAATTACAAGAGCACACTTTCCGCATCTCCATCGATTTTGGGAATTCAGGTAGTTTTATATCAAATTTCAGTTACTGATTTCTTCAACAAATTAGTGATGTGCGTTATTTTATTTTGCTTGATATGTGACATATGTCTGCTCATAGTTTTATGCTTTTTCATATCATGTAATTGATTCGAAATTAGGGATTTAAATACTGGCAGAGTTAGGTTTAAGGGCTCCAATTTCACTTGGATTGTGATTCCAATTAGCTGGAATGTTGCTTCATGCCCCTTTCTCATTTTTATTACGGAATCTAGGATTTTCTTTAATAACGAGAATGAATCAGGGATTGAATCCCACTTGAAATTGAGTTAGTTGAGTGCTTGGTAGTTGTACCAAAAGGTGTACTGTGGGGGTTCCAACTAATTGAGAAACGCCAATCTCAACTGATTTAGGTTATCTGGCATCTCCCAAGCTCTTCTTTTAGGGGTCATGTTTTCTATAACTATTATCCCTCATGACATACAGGAAGGGACGGCTAATCATACCTGATCCAACAGCTGCCTCCAAACTCATAAAAGTCGGCGAGGTCTTGGATGCAGTGGTTTGGAATTTAAATAAAGTGTGAGTATAAGGTTACTTGTTACTGGATGCAATTATTCAGTAGAAACTGTCGGTGGAAGAAACTGTCGGTGGAAATTGGATACAAAACCAGTATAATCTCAGTATGTCATTAATTTGTGTGTTTGTCATGTTATCCACAAATGTAATTGTGATTATTCCATGCCAATAGAATAGATTTTTTAATCGAGCATGTGTGTCTGAAAGGTCCAATTCAATGATCTTGGTCTTATTTTGATTGATTGATTATATTAACTGGTGCAATATATACAAACTCCTCTCTATAAAAGAGGTGGTAATTGATAGGGAAATTGACATTTGTTCCAATATACTAGAAGACAACGTAGACTTAAAGGTTGGTGGTCATGATCATTTCATCTATGTACATTACTCATTGACTTAAGGTGTGTTGCGCCAGGTGCATATTGCTGGTGTTGGCGATTGGGTTCATTTCATCGCAGGATCATTCTATGGCTTGCATGCTCATAATCATCCCTCGCTATTAACTTATAAAGGTAATGGAATTGTTAAATTTGTAAAGTTTAGTGTAACTATCACCAAGTAATTCTTACTAATTCATGTCTGTCCTGCGTTCTTTTCCTCTTTCTGTTGGGTTTGTGGCATATGTGTGCGTGTGTGACTAGTGGTTTCCGTTAATCATAAGTTTGTTCCTTAGTCAGTTTGTGTAAAACCATGGATAAGAGCTGGGTTCACAAAGCTCGGTGGGGTAAAGAGTATGAAGATAGCGTGAGGCTATTCTTGGACCATGCATTCGAGAAAGGGGTTGTTACTGAAGATAGTAAAATGAAATGTCCTTGCAGAAAGTGCAATAATGTTAATTACAAAGTTAGAAGTGAAATTTTCAGTGACTTGATATTGCACGGTATGATGAGAAATTATACTACATGGTTTCATCATGGTGAGAGTTTAAGCTCAACGGTCTCATCAAGTATCGCACCACAAGATACATGTTTTGAGGTCAGAAATAACAACGATGAACGACCAGGGGATGACCTTTTTGGCATGTTGCGAGCTGTGTGTGGAATACCAATGCGTGATGATGAAGGTATGGATGATAGGGGTGACAGTGAAGGTATGGATGATATGGATGACGATGAAGATATGGATAGTGGGGATGGAGGAGTGAGTGGTTTACCAAGTAATTGTACAGCTTCTAGGTTTTATAAATTTCTCGAGGAGTCAAAGATACCATTGTATCCTAGCTGCGACAAAATGTCAGTGATGTCTTTTCTTGTCCGATTTTGGAACTATAAATGTGTTGGAGGGATGTCTGAGAAGTCAGCCAAGGATATGCTTCAACTTATGAGGGATTCATTTCCTGATAATTGTAATTTGCCAGAAAATTTCACACAGTGCAAGAAAATACTTTCAGAGTTAGGATTGACTAACAATAAGATTAATGCGTGTCCGAATGACTGCATTCTTTATTATAAGGAGTACGCCGATAGGGAAACATGCCCTGTTTGTAAAGCATCTCGTTACAAAGATGGAACCAAAACACCAGCTAAGATTCTTCGCCACTTTCCTTTGAGACCTCGGCTACAGCGGCTGTACATGGAATCTAAGACTGCAGGATATATGAGATGGCATGCTGAAGGGCGTCCGAGGGATGGTAAAATGAGACATCCAGCTGATTCTGAAGCTTGGAAGCATTGCGATGAGATGAATCCGACGTTTGCTGCTGAACCGAGGAATATCAGACTAGGTTTAGCAACAGATGGTTTTAGTCCATACCATTCAACCAGAAATCCGCATAGTACATGGCCTGTGGTCCTTTTACCATACAATCTGCCCCCATGGTTGTGCATGAAGCAACCTAACATGATCTTGTCTTTGCTTATACCAGGCCCCTATAGTCCAGGTATGCCATTTTCTCTATCTCTGACTTGTCATTTTTTTAAAATCTGTATATGATATTCCTTATATTGCTGTTGAAAGTATATAAAAAAGTCAGGTCAATAGCCAACTTATAATTATTTTAAATCATTATTCCCCAGGTAACGATATTGATGTATACCTGAGGCCCTTAATCGACGAGCTTAAGGAGTTGTGGGAAGAAGGGGAAAATACATATGATTCTTCACGAAATGAAATGTTTAATATGCGTGTGGGGTTATTATGGACTATAAGTGATTATCCTGGACTAGCGATGCTATCAGGATGGAGTACCAAAGGAAAGTTGGCATGTCCAACGTGTCAGGAAGATACACGGCATCAGAGGTTGAAGCATGGAAGAAAAACCTGCTACATGGGACACCGACGCTTCTTTCCAATGGGTCACAGGTTTCGCTCTCTAACGAAGGAATTCAATGGTAATGTGGAATACGGTTCACCACCAAACCCATTGTTAGGGCCAGATATCTTGCAGAAGCTAAAACACATTCCACATGTATTTGGAAAACAGTTTGAGGATAGTCTGATGGGTGATCGTCCACGCAAGAGAAAAGAACGAGCATCAAATACAGCTACGAGTAACATGCCGGGCAATTGGAAGAAATTGAGTATTTTTTATGAACTGCCGTACTGGGCAGATAATGTACTCAAACACAATTTAGATGTCATGCACACTGAGAAGAACGTGTGCGATAGCGTTATTGGTACTCTGCTGGATATGGATAAGAAAGCCAAGGATGGTCTAAAGGCAAGGTTAGATCTTCAGCTCCTAAATCTCAGACCTGAGCTTCACCCAATTATGACTCCAAATGGGAAGAAATTCTTCTTACCAAATGCATGTTACTTTATGGATAATGCTAAAAAGGAGATGTTCCTTAGTGTCTTGAAGAACTTGAAGATCCCAGATGGTTACTCTTCACTCATTGCAAGATGTGTGAATATGAAACAACGTAAGATTTTTGGATTAAAGAGTCATGATTCACATGTGATAATGCAGCAGCTATTGCCTTTGGCAATTCGAAAGACGTTGCCAGATAGAGTTAGTTCTGTGTTAATTGAGTTAAGTTCATTCTTCCAAGAACTATGCTCCAATAATTCACGGCCTAAAGACTTCAAAGAATTGGAAAAGCGCATCGCACTCATTCTCTGTAACTTGGAGCAGATATTTCCTCTTGCCTTCTTTGACATTATGGTACACTTGCTTATCCATTTTCCAACAGAGGCGGGTATTGGTGGACCTGTTCAGTATCGATGGATGTACCCGATTGAAAGGTATATGGTCTCCTTATTCTCTTTCTTTTTTGGCATTCAAATTTGGTTCTTTGTTACCTTTTAGATTGAATGTTGTACATCTTCATTTTTTTCTCTTTTTGCATAAGTTCTTAGTCATCATTCATCGGTGAATTTCGTTTCCTGCATCAATGAATTCATCATAGAATTGGAATAAGGATTATTCGATTTGCATTCTTCAACAGGTATTTGTACACTCTCAAGAAATATGTCAGGAATAAAGCTCATCCGGAGGGATCCATTGCTGAAGGATATTTGGCTGATGAATGTGTGACATTTTTATCGAGGTACCTCAAAGATGTAGAGTCACGAATAAACAGACCAGTTAGATACGTGGATGATACACACATTGGGAAGGCTGCGCGGATTGTTCTAGGTGGAAATCAAAAAAAGTTGTTGCACGACTATATCCTTTTCAATGATGCTAACGTGGATACATACGCAGAGTAAGATTTCTGTTTTCTGTAATTGGATCTCTAATGATATAACTAATTAGGTATTTGCTAGTCTAATTAAATGTATTATGGACAAGTTATCTCTAATTAATTTCTTATTTCTTTGATGTAGGCAACACAAGGCCACTCTGGCTATGTTACACCCTAAAATGAATCAATGTCAGCGCCAACGGAAACACAAAAATGAGTTTGCTGATTGGTTCAGGGACCATATCATGTTACTTGGTCAAGCTAAATTACCATTTGCAGAAGGATTGGACGTGCTAACTGAAGGTCCATTCACAACTGCGAGACGATTCACCGGTTATACTACTCGTGGTTATAGCTTCAGAACAGTCAGTAAGGATTCTAGAGCAAAGACACAGAACAGTGGTATTTTAGTAGAGTCAACAGCACCTTTCTATAGAAATGCAGCGGATCAGAACCCGAACAATGATACTGAGCTCACATATTATGGACAAGTTAAAGACATAATTGAGCTGACTTATAGACAAGGCCGTAAATTTGTATTATTCGAGTGTGACTGGTTTGATGTTGTTAGTGGATCAGGCAGAGGTAAGAAGGTAGATAACTTAGGGTTCACTCTCGTAAATTTCAGTCATCGCATACCAACACAGAAAGAAGAACCTTTCGTTTTGGCCTCTCAAGTGCGGCAAGTTTTTTATTCTCAAGATCCTATAGATTTGGATTGGCACGTGGTGGTAAGGAATAAACCCAGGGATGTTTTTGACATGGGTGAGGGTAATGTTGATGAACTACTTGACACTGATCCATTTGGAAGGGATTCTGAGCAAGTCGGTATTGAAGATGATGATATCAGCGTTGTTAGAGATGAAGGGAGTGGGGTGTTTGTTGATGCTCCAGCAAGGAATGTTAATAGTCAACAAGGTGTAGAAAACGGAAGTGTTAATGAAAACATTGAAGAAGAAGAAGATGACGAAGAAGAAGAATACGTCGGGGACAAGGAAGAATCAGAAGATGAAGAGTACGTAGATGGGGTTACAGATAATGATGATGGTGGTGATGGTGATAGTGATGATGATGGTGGTGATGGTGATAGTGATGACGATAGTGAAGATGATGGTGATAGTGTTGACCTGAACAACTGAATCGATGATGATTAAGTTCATCATTTGTAACTTAATTAGGATTTTCTATTTGCGAACTAGTTCTGTACAAGTTTTGAACCAATTTGTGCTTATAATACTACATTATTATTTGTCCTTATTATACTACGTTATGATTTGTGCTTATTATTTCCTTAGCAAGAAATGCAGGGGACCTGATGTTGTTTTCTGTACTAACATCATTGGTTCCCTTTACGTCATTTGTTTCCATGTGTTGTAGGATGACTGATCAAGAAGGTACAAAAGGAAAGGGCGTTCGAGGGAAAGGAAAGTTGTTATTCCTAGAAGATGTCGAAGAGGGACATAAGCTACCAGTGGAAAACTTCACGAGTCAGCCTTCTGGGGAGCACCGATCAGATCTAGCTCATTATATCGGCCGTCTAGCTAGAGATGGTTACATGCTGCCATTGTCCGTATCCAATTGGAAGTATATGGCGCCTAATCGGATTCAGAAAGCTTTGGATGATATAAAGGTGAATTTCGTTGCCCTTCAAATTATTTGGTAATAATTCAGGATAGTAGTTTAAGTTGACATCTAATTGGTTTCATTTTGTTCAAGTTTCCATCAAATTTATTGACGGAGCCATTCATTTCCTAATAATTGTGTTGTTTTTGTATTTAATGACAGAATGTATTTGACTGCCCCCAAGAACTTGATGCTTCCTTCAGGAGTAGGCTTAATCATTACTGGAGGGATCACAAACATACAATGAAATCAGCAGGGTATGATCCGAACAGAAGTGAGGCGCAAAATCTTGCACACCGACCTGCAGATGTTGTGGAAAGTCAGTGGGCGCCGTTAGTTAAAATGTGGAATACCCAGAAAAATAAAGTACGTATTTGTTGTTATCCATGCTCTTATTAGCCCTTCTATCATTTTCCCACTAGCGCAAGGCTCACAGCAAGCGTCGTTTGTTATTATGATTTTGTTTTGAAACAGGAGTTGGCGGCTAAGAATAAACAAAATAGGTCCAAACAAACAATTCAACACACTGGTGGCTCCAAGCCACATATGGAATATGCAAAAGAGGTAAAGCTTCTGTTCAGTTTGATCTTGGTGAGGATGTTTTGTATGTTATATGCAACCAACATCACAAAATTTCATTTTACAGATGCTAGCCAAAACAGGAAGGTTCCCTGAACGACACGAGATATTTCGTAGGACCAGGACAAAGAAAAGGAAAACATCAGATCCAAATGAAGAAGTGATGGATCCTGTTGCTGCTGAACAATACGTATACCTTTATACTTTTAAGTTTTCTTTCGGGTCATCTGTTTTTTGCATTTGTAATTCGAATTGGCCTAACTTTCGAGATTGATTTACTTGTAGGATCGAATGGTGGAAATACACAACCAGGCTAACCAACCTGGATCTGGAGTCGTTTTAGGTGGACGAAATGATGCATTTGCGGCTGTAATGGGACCAGATAGGCGTGGTCGGGTCCGTTGCTTTGGCAGCACTGTGAAGCCGAAACAGTTTTGGGGCGAGTCATCATCATCAAGTAAAGTCGTTCAATTGACAGAGGAAAATGCAATGCTCAAACGAAGGGTTGCAGAATTGGAGGCTCAAGTTGCAGTATTACCACCAAATCAGAACAACGAAGGACTCGAGGTATCGTACATCATTCACTTTTTTTTTCTTGTACATGCAATTTCAGTCAATAGTGGAAATATTTTGGCAGAATGCAACTATTGATTGTTGCCATTTTTGAATTGATATGATTAACCTTAGACTCAGTGGTTATTTACGTATGTATGAGCTTCCGTGTTATCTAAGTCACTATCTCTTAGGCCACCTGACACAAAATTAGGTTCTCAACTATGCCTTAAGCGTCATTGTTTAGGCTTCATGATGGTCTCTAAGAACTGGGGAGTAAGTATTGAATATCTGGAGTGGCTTAGAAACATGTGCGCTGTGACTTAAAGTCAGCCTATGACCCTATGTCTTAAATTTACCTTAATGCTCTATGTTGTTTTAATTGACGAAAAGAACAGTCTCCATTAGAATCTCAGAACTAATTGTTGCCATTATGAATTTGTTGCAGGAAATGTGACATGGAAAGGTGTAGGAAAGGTTAGTTGCCAGATTTTGACAGATGATAGACAGATGATAAAAGGTGTAGGAAAGGTTAGTTAACAGATGAGACACCATTTACTGTAGATATTATATGAACATCTAAACTTTTTCTTGTTTTTTGAGAATGGTTGGGTCTCTTTTGTAAACAAATAACTTGGTTTTTGAGTATCCATACAAAAAAAAGTCTTCTATGAGTTTGTCTCTGTTATGTGGATGTATGGCATTCTAGTTGTCTCTGTTCTGTGGATGTATGGCATCAAATCCTATGAGGGGATGGCATTCTTCCAATTAAAGCAGGGGAACAGAGCTTGAATATTCAGATATTAGGGAGGGTTTTTAAACCGTCCCCATTGTTCCAGTTTAATCTTGTTTTTCTGGCGGTTTTAAAACTGTCCCTAGAAGATGGAGCCGTCCCTAGAAGTATTAGTGGCGGCCCAAAAGAAACGTCCCTAGAAGATGAAGCCGTCCCTAATAGTACTACTGACGGCCACTCAGAACCGTCACTAGAAGCAAAATCCGTCCTTAGAAGTATTAGTGACGGTGGATCTGGGGACGCAGCAACAAACGCCCCTAATAGCTTTTTGGGACGGCTTTCAGGTTCTTGGGATGTTTTTATGACCGTCCCTAGAGGCCTTCCGTTTTGTAGTGATCGTTCTTTATAAACAGGGAGAAACCCAGTTCCAACCTTTGGGCTCTGGGTCGTAGGTTACTCCCAATTGAGGCCATCACCTATTTTGACGTCTATTCGCCTGTCTACCACAACCGAAAGTGCCCATTTGAAGATGCCATACGCAAATGGTCCCTCTGGCTCTAAGCAGAAAGGTGTGTGGTTGGGATATAAACTTGTGGTGTTGGTATTTTCGAAACATGATTTCAGGTAGGGGAAGGAAAAATTTGTGCAGATAACATCTGGACACTGTTCCCGTTCTACTTCTACCCCGTTAAATTGCTCTGCAAAACATGCTAAAACTCTCTGAATCGTGATGACATATCGTGCAGTGCCTGCAATAATGGCTACCATCACAAGCCCGGATAGATTAATCAATATATGCCACAGAAGACTTTGAAAAGCGAACATCCTTTTTGTGCCGTGTATAACCAAAACGTGGTAGATTTTTGGTAGGTAGTTAAAAATCGATAAAAGGATTATCATATTAATGGTATTTGTTTCCTTTCCTTGTTCAATCCAGATAGGCACCGCGATCCAAAACAAAATCTGCAACAAATCGATCAAATTCAGAAGCAAAGAAGATTACATACTACTCCCTCCGTTTTTTTTAATAGGCTGATTTTGTTTTTAGAAAAAATTAAGGAAATTAAGAGAACTAATCATTGAAAGTGATCCTCATAACACTTATCAATAAAAGAAATGAAGGGAAATGGTCCCCATGACAATAGGATGGGTAAAGGTATGCTTCACGGCATTAGACCTCAAGAATGGGTTCCTAATTTTGATCCTGAAAAGCAAAAATACACAGCTGCAATGGTTTGGGTTCAGATTAAAGGTTTAACTCTTGAGTACTGGACTGAGAAGATCTTGTTAGCTATGTGTAAAACTCTGGAAAAACCAATTAAAGTAGATGAAGTCGCAGTGATGAAAGAATTCGGGTTTTATGCAAGTGTTCTAGTTGAGATTGATTTTGCTCAACATGTACCTGATAATATATGGGTGAAATCAAAATGGTGTCCTGCAGCTTACTAATTCCAAAATGTAACCTCAACATATTGCTTCACGTCAGTTGCATGTCTTTTTTCTTAACTTAGGGTTTTTTCTTCCCAATTTTGAATACATTCTCAACAGAGTAAAACAAACCATGATTAAAAGCATAAGTATTGTTACTTTTAGGTTTTTGATTTCTAACATGATTTAATGTTTATTAGAAAAATACTCCACTAAAATTCATTTTAGGTGTCTGAGTTCTGACACATACCCAATATGTATACATGTAATTCCGTCACAACAAACAGTCAGTGACTCTTCAATAAAAGTTAAGCACTAATCCAGATATACATGATTTCGTTAACCATCCAAGTGGCCCTCTATTTTGCTGTTAACGCATACAAAGCTAAGGTACATGATTAGGCAATCACAATATGAGTTCAGCTCACCAAAAACATACCTTGAGCAGCTTCATCAAGGTTAGGATCAGAGCTTCCGCGGAGATAATTGCAGATATTCATCTCAATTCATTAGCTTGCTTACCCTGGAAATCAATATTTATTTGGAGTTCTCGGCAAGCAACCTAGCATGTACGAAAAAAAGGTTCGTCAATTAAACAATATATGGTGCAAAACCTAAGGAAAACGTTAGCATACCAAGACTTATAGGAAATGAAAAACGTATGTGTTGCATTGAAAACAAAATAAAGAAAGTAACTCCTATTGTCTTATATTTTTGTCTTTAATAAGATTTGATGTATATATCCCTTACAATCCTAAAATCTCTTTTACCCACTAAATGTGGCTTAGATATTTAAGGGCACTAAATTAAGGAATATCTAAATTAATTAGTCAAACGATAGAAGTTGATAGACGAATTTCAAACGTTCTCCCTTTTTTGATTTCAAATAATTTCTAAATCAATTAATCAATCAAGAGAAGTTTATAGAAAAATTTCGAATGTTCTTCCTTTTTTGATTTCAAGGAACTGATCCCTTCATCCTCTGCCTCCTCAGCCATACTGATACTTCGCTTTAATAGCATTTGCATGACAATAACTTTACAAAGAGAATAAAAATATAGATGATCAATTTGTTTCATCTTCTTATTAATTAGCACAATGGTGTACAACTATGTACACATATTAAAAAAATCTAACAAATCCAACATCCCAAAAGATGCATATATTATTTGAGATAGCACAATGGTGTATGACTATATACACACTTATTAAAAAATCCAACATATATACCCACCAAACAGGTCATACATATTATTGAAATTTGACAGTGGTGTACAAACTATGTACACACTTATAAAACATCAAAGCGATACAATTATGAGAGAGCACAGTGGTGTAAAATAATGCTCCTACAACAATCCAACATTTATACCATAAAACATGCATGTAATAAGCACAATGTGGTACAATTATGTAAAAATCTATAAAAAAAAACCACCACTTATACGCATTAGTGCTTTCCCTAATTTTCGGTTT
Organism: Papaver somniferum; assembly: GCF_003573695.1. Taxonomy (NCBI): domain Eukaryota; kingdom Viridiplantae; phylum Streptophyta; class Magnoliopsida; order Ranunculales; family Papaveraceae; genus Papaver; species Papaver somniferum. Next base: position 1,375,795 of record NW_020627707.1, on the reverse strand, counting down.
GTATACGTAAATTATAGTTTTACAAGTGTACAACTATTTACATCTAAAATAATCAACATGTGAACAACTATCTACACCTAAATAACGTAACATGTGTGTACAAATATGTAGACATTAGTGTTTTCCCTAATTTCTTAGACTTCAAAATGAATAGCATGTGTACAGCTAGTGCTTTCCTTAATTTCTTTGACTTAATGAATACAACTATGTACACTAATGTGTACACATTAGTGCCTTACCTAATTTTTTAGACTTCAAAATAAATAGCATGTGTACAGGAGAACAATTATGTGCACATTAACGAACAATGGGGATATGTGTACATTAACAATCAACAGGTGTACAACCATATGCACATTACAAATCAACATGTGTTCAATTATGTGCACATTAAGAATCAACATGTGTACAACTATGTACACATAAACAATTCAATAGAAAAAAAATGTGCCCAAACTCATAAGGCAAGTGTTTAAAGTATATATCAGATCACCACTTTTAAAAATAATTCGAATATAAATTAGGTTTCCGTACATTCTGTGCTTGAAGTAAACAATTTACAAGGAAAGAGCACATGATGTAACGTTGATTGAGCACAAATCCATGTTCCAACAACTGGGTCAATCATCTCTACATCTGGGTAACAGTTAACTCCACCTCCACCCCAAGTTGCAAATATTTTATTATGAAAAGCAACTCCACCTAGGCATCTCTTTTTTATGGGTTAATGAAGGGCGTGGAGTCCACACCTTTCTTAGTAGGTTGTAGGATTGAACTTCACATAAACATATATGTCAGTTAATCCCATACAAAGTGAAATAAATAATGTAATAGGAGAGAAAAAGTCTAAGAAGAACAAGAATGAGTAGTACCTGTATCATACCACGAAGTACCATCTCCACTGCCGAATACATAGATTTCACCATTTAGTGCTGAAGCTGCAGCATATGAACGGACTAAGTTCATTTTCCAGGAAATATCATATTTCACTAGAAGGTGAATAGCAATCCATAGCCGACAACCATGAAGTGCCATCAAATCCTCTTATTAGGAATGCCAACTATGAAGTTCCATATATATAAAAAGAAAAAACTGTGCACCTTTATGTGCACCGTATATAACTGGTGTACAAGAAAATACACCTATCTTGTTTTAGTATTGAACCCACCTCTAATTACCGCAATATATTTTTATAGCATCGAAAGCTATATTACAGATTCCAATTAGGAAAAAATGATAGAGGATCTTACACTTGACTAAGAAGAGCTCTTTAAAGTATAAATGATATTTGGAACGAGGGATTTAATTATTTAACTCGGGCTAGTAGAACTTTTTTTAGACCCCTTACGAAATATATGCCAGATACGTTAACTAAGACCTTTGTTGCCTATAAAATACTTATTGAAAGAAAACAAGTAAGGGAGAAGTTGTTGGTTTGTTACCTGCGGCCAAATACACCATGCACACTTCATCACTAAATGCAAGTATTTTGTTTTGTGTTGAATGATGAATCACCAATTAGAGTATATACCACTCTTGTGATAAAAAAAACAACTTGAGTGCATCAGAAAATAACTCAATTTAGCATACAAACTGTAATGACAAAATGAAATAAGTACAACTTTATGAACAGATAACAAATACAACTTTAGAAAATATCTTACCTCAACCACCAAGCAATATGTCTGTACAAAACACGAGACCTTCCTACGTCACACTCCAAAATCTTCCGCGAAGATGCTCCAGACGCAACAATAACGAGCCTATGATTGCAAAAGAGATGTCAGGAACAACATACATACTTGATAATTATGACTACAACATGCGCTTAATACCTGCAAGGGATGACAATCCCATTTTTAGAAACTACAAGAGAATTCCATCCTAGCTTCATCAATTATCTCCAGTCCAGGGATATTAAAATGTCCATCTGATGTAGGGATATTTAAATTCCATCCGATAGTTATAATCCAGCAAGCCTAGTTCTCCTTTACTGCCTCCTTTAGCATCAAACTTCTCCATCTTGCGTGCACATAGACCCATAAAGATCTTCCAAAGATACCATTATTATATTTCGTTTTCTGCCCAAATGGAGCTGCAACTGATATTATATGCTAAATTTAACTAAGACAAATATTGCTACTGATATTGTATATGGTTCATAAATTCTAATATATAGTTATACCCAAATTTGGTGCTTGCAACTTGCACGGTCGCTATCTCAAGGTGGACTGGACTTGTCCATTTTGTGGTGTAAGTAAGTTTGGTGCATGATTCTTGAGCTGCTTCCTTACCCACACCACACATAAAAGGACTCAACCAACTAAAATTAGTTCCTAAATTTATAGCACCCCTATAACTAGTTGCAAATATATCTGTAACTAAAGATGTATTTGAAAGGCGAGATTGATCATTTCAATTTAGGAGTAGTAATAGCAGTAGTAGCCAAATCATGAGGTGGCTAGTATTGTACTAGGCTACAAGCAATAATAGTATTAGATTGTTTGAGATGTTACTAAAATCTAAATGATATGTTCTGCCAATAATTTCCACCACTAACCATAAATAAACTATAAAGTCTATTAAGAACACCATCATTATAAAACTGAGCAACACATTCTTTCTTAGTAAATAAAATTGTAAAGATTATACCCAAAGCAACATAGTCCAGTTAACTATTTATCATGACTGCTAGTCAATATCCAGAATACATATTCCTATTTATGGAAGGGTGAAATGTTTTTCTACGATTTAAGTCTGTATGAGTACGAAGCAACAACAAAAATTAACCAACGTGGAAAAATCATATTGAATTTCGACAATTAATTGGCGTTTGATTTTAACCAAAAATAAACTTATCATGTGAAGAAGACATGGAAACAGGTTCCATTTTGAAAAATAAATCCAATCAGACCAAATCAAAGAAAATAAATCGAAGAAAATATTGAAGATATTGCTGAAATAAACATGACAGAAGATCAAAAACCTTACCTAGAAATCTCTGATGAAGAATCAAAACCAAAAATCGCATCTCTCTCGGTCAAAAATTTGTTTGCCTCTTGTCAAAATCTCAGATCTACAAATTTTAGACTATTTCTCTCTTCTGACTTTCGATAAAAACAGAAACATCATTGGGGTATTTTGGGTAATAACAAAGACCGGTTATTATTGGATCGGTGAAAATTTGGACCAAATCGTACAAAAAAGGATTAAATTGTCCCCGCTTTTGAAAAATATGGACTAATATGTACCAGGCTTGAGAGAGGAGGACTAACCAGTACAAAGCCCAACAACTCTGGGACTAAACGTCAATTTCTACAAATGCGATTCATGCCAACTATGCCAGTGGCTAACCATTTTCAAACATATAGGAACATGATGTTATACGTGGCTATTCGCTTTTCAGCAATGATACACGTACAACAGTTATGTACCGTGATCTACACCCCAAAATGATCCAACGACTCTTAGGGAATCCCTGGGGGAGATTTGCAGGGGTGGGGTTAATGGTGGGGTCCACCACCTTTTTTCTCTCTCACACCAAAACCTCGGTGCACATCACTGTGATAAGCTGCGGTACACCAAACATTTTCGTTCGCTTTTGAGTGTCCAATAGAAGATTAATGGTGGGCGTATACAAACTCAATTTATTTGTTGGGCATGTTCCGTGATTTAGTAGTTCATCATTAAATCACACAGCTAGTAAATTATCCTGGCGTCATTAGGGGCGACTCCATTAGAATTAGGGGCGACCAATAAGACAAAATAACATGAAAATACTTATATGTCCCTTCATAATCGGTAGTGTATGATGACTTTCTTATCTACCGATTATGACTATGTTCTTCTCTTCCTTGAGAAATCCAAAATTCCATTGATGTTGGAAATTTTGAATTTAGGGCTACTACCACAATCGGTAGATAAATAACATCACGGTAAAAAAGTAAACATCACGAAACTACCGATTGTGCAAATAGAGAAACTCAAAATTCCATTGGTTTTTGAAAATTTTGAATTTGGGGCTACTAGCACAATCGGTAGATAATGAGCATCATAAGACTATCGATTGTACAATCGGTAGATAATAAACATCCCGAGTCTACCGATTGTGAAAATATAGAAACTCAAAATTCCATTCGTTTTTGAAAATTTTGAATTTGGGGCTACTAGAAAAATTTGTAGATAATGAACATCACAAGACTACCGATTGTACAATCGGTAGATAATAAACATCACAAGTCTACCGATTGTGAAAATATAGAAACTCAAAATTCCATTCGTTTTTGAAAATCTTGAATTTGGGGCTACTAGCACGATCGGTAGGTAATAAACATCATGAGACTATCGATTGTATAATCGGTAGAAAATTAACATCACGAGACTACCGATTGTAAAAATAGAGAAACTCAAAATTCCATTCGTTTTTGAAAATTTTGAATTTTGGGAAACTAGCACAATCGGTAGGTAAAAAACATCATGAGACTACCGATTGTATAATCGGTAGAAAATTAACATCACGAGACTATCGATTGAACAATCGGTAGACAATAGACATCCCGAGTCTACCGATTGTGAAAATAGAGAAACTCAAAATTTCATTGATTTTTGAAAAATTTGAATTTGGGACTACTACCATAATCGGTAGAAAATTAACATCACGAGATTACCATTTTAACTACCGGTTATAATTTTCGTAACACAAACCAACATACATCAATATAAACTACCGTTTGTAGTATTGTCTACCGATTATGGAGGGAATTTTTGTCATTTCGAAAAGAATTTAATAAGGGGTGGCTTGATTTTAGGTTTGGATGAACTTTTTTGTCTTTTTGTGTCGCCCCTAATTCTAACAGAGTCGCCCCTAATGACGCCAGGTAAATTATCACGTTTGGGAACGATAGTGTTTTAACTTTTAGCGTCAAATGGTGGGCCCCTCCATTTTCATGTAATATAACAGAATTTGTTTGTGAAATTCTGATTTAAATTGGGTCCCGTCATAAATGAATTTATGAATATATATTAGAGAGTTTGTTAGGAAAAAATGATTATAAACAGAAACCGGACACAATTTTGAAACTGTCGAAAAATGGAATAGAGGACGGTCTTTTAAAACAGGGGAAGTAGTTGATTTGGTTAGTTTCAACTAAAACACATGTCAATTTTTTATTGGCGGGGATAAAGAAACAGGTAAATTCTGGGACAGAATATCCGTGCCCGAGATATTCAAAGGATATTCTGTTTTCACGGATTACAGCGAGTATCTCGGACGTTTAGAGTTTCTCCAATGGAATGTATGTGAAGATAAATGTCAAAGTCCACATAGGATAGACATCATTTTCCCTAAAAATCTTCTCAAACCCAACTTTTTAAATCAATGTGAAGATGACATGGCTTAATTTTTGTTAGACATTGTCAAGGTGAATGTTAAGTTTTAGACATTCACCTTGACAATGTCAAGCTATCCTAGTAAGCTTTTGCTTCTTAAAATTAATTTCAATATATTAAATAACCATCTTTAGGTGTAATAAAATCTAAAATTTACTAAAAATAAAAAAATGCATTTAATTCATAAAAAACCACCAACAACACCATTGGAGATGAAATGTTTCCCCCCCTAAATTTAAGGAAAAATTGGAATGAAGATGTCTTGTTTGGGTTGCCACCTAGGAAATACACACAAGCACCATTGGAGAAGCTCTTACTGCACATGTTTGCTGAGTTGGGATACTAGTTAACGCGTGATGGACTTAGAAATTGAAAAGGAAATTAAGCCACTGATTTGCAGTGGCAGAGAAAAGAAAGGAAAGAAAATATTATGGTGAAGATTTGGGGAGTTATTATGCTGATTGTGGTCTTAAAATAAAAAAAAGAAAATATTTTCTTTACTGACAGAGTTATGGTGAAGATTTGGGGAGTTATTACACGTGATTGTGGTCTCAAAAAAAGAAAAGAAAATATTTTCTTTATGGTGAAGATTTGGGGAGTTATTACACACGACTATGGTCTTGTGTGACATATATAGGGTAGTAGAGTTGATAAGAGGAGTTACGGAGAGTTGGGAGAAGTTCAGAGAGCTACAGAGGAAAAAATTAAGAATTGCATCATTCTTTTTACACTATTAACTATATTTTATGCACGTGCTACGCCAGGGCATTTTTTTTTTAACTATATTTTGATTTGGTAAAACTCGGCTTCGCCTCGCCGCGTCCCTATTTGATTTGGTGTGGCTCGACTTCGCCTCACCCCGTTTTGAGAAGAACAGATGAATATCACTCACATGCCAGTAATAGCTACCGTCATCCTTTCCTACACATTGAAATCAGAAAGAACTTGGGAGTGAATCATATAAATGATAACGTGGACAACATAACTTATTAGGGTTGATTAAGAACTTATAATTCATTACACAGTAGTTCATTTCTCTAAATCATTAACCCCTGGATGTGTAAATTTCATATTAACTTGCTGTGTCAGATGTATCAACATCCACCGACGCATCAATTTAAGGGCCACCTAACCAACTACAACCCAATCATCTTAAAGTTGATGAACCGACTTTATTATTTCCTAAACATTTATGCACATCATTCACCATTCACCATCATGCGATTGAAATTATTTTCTAAAGTCAAAAAGCTACATGCACACACATTTCTTTTTTATTATTTCCTAAACAACTAATTTGTTAGGCATCTTTTTTTTTAACCATATTTTTTATTTGGTAAAGATCGGCTTCGGTTTGGCCTCGCCTCGCCCTGTCCCGATTTGATTTGGTATGGCTCGGCTTCGCCTCGCCCCGATTTGAGAAGAACAGGTGAATATCACTCACAGGTGTGTAAAAAATCAGACATTGGAAAATTCATGTTATATGACTGTGCATGTAACACCGCGAGAAATCCATTTTATGAAATATAACTCAAATTTCGTTTACGGTTTTGCTACTCTAGAAGATTCTATTCAACACATTATATAGGTATTTAGAGGCTAAAGAGAGTCATAAAATTTTGATTTGGTATGATATGACTTCGGCTAGCCCGGTCGTGCATTTTTGAGTTGGTGTCTCTAGACTTCGCCTCACCCCTTCAACATACATTTTTGATTTGGTGTGGCCCGGCTTCGCCTCGCCCCGATATATTTTTTAATTTGGTGTTTGTTATCTCTTTCCGATCACAGTTCGTCGCACCCCGTCGCGTTTTTCGATTTCGGTGTACTACGTGTACAGATGAGTAGGTAACAATCAAAACCAGAATCATGTTATACATCAGTCTAAATGAATAAACCTTGATCAATTTTTAGGTGAGCATTTTGTATTAGTTTCTTCTGCTTTTGGTCCAATTTTAGTAAATTATTTCAGAACTACAAATGCTCATACCAAAACCCATTGTATTTGCTTCGATAAAAAATTAGCCTTTCATTAATTTTTGGATGAATCATTATTAACTGCATATAGTATGTATACATTTAACAAAATTTTGGAACAGGATGAACATGATAAAAAAATCACTTCTTCTATTTCGTTTTGATCCTCAAACATTTGAGCACATCATTAAACCCAAACGTTATTTATGCACTCAACTTGAACCAAAATTCCCGACAGTAGTTTATGGCTTTATGCCTTCAACCACAGATAGTAGTCTACGCCTTGAAGCTATCCTTTTATTATTGAATACTAATTACCTTAGCGGATGTGCTCCCCCATAGAAATATCTACTAAGTTTGGTTTTGGACCACCTGTAATAGATGTAGCATTATAGAACACTTCAACAACTTTGCCCAACGTTGATTTGATAATTCATCAAAATAAGAATAAATAAGAATGCTACAGTTTTGGTGATCCAAAAAGAGAAAAAAAAAAATAGTGCGGATCAAAAATTAGAAGCAAACTGATGAGATGACCTCAAACCAAGAAACAAAAGATATAGTTTTTGGTATATATACTCGAAATCTATGTTTCTTACTCATGTTAATAACTAACTTGAATTCCTTGGTAAGCATTCAATAGCAATATCTTTGAGCACCTCCTATACTAACAAATTTCCTGCACAAACAAGGGCGGTCAGAAATTATCCATTAGTCTGTTGTCCATGTGAGATAAGACATGTACTGAGAAACAAAATTAGTTGAAAAAACCCTCAAGGTTAAATGATTCAACACGTTCAGCATGTTTACCCCTCCTTGTGGATTCCGATGCTCTTACAAATCGCAAAGCTTCCAAAAAACTCTTTTGTTCCAAATATTTATTGTCGTTAGTTGTTAATCAATCTACAAAATTAAAATTCAATTACCCAAAACTTCAAGAGTGTTCATTAGAATTCAAAAGTTGTTAGGTCTGCGCATAAAAAAACATCTATCAGTTTATATTAGTAGCCCTAAAACAGAATACAACCATCACTACATATTAGTAGCCCTAAAAAAGAACACCACATAATTGAAATGCATTACAACATTAGCAAGAGATGGGAACTGGAGTTTTGACCTTCCAGAAAGCAAGAGACTCACTACAAGTTAATCCATAAAACCCCCAAATCATACTTGGTTGCATCACCTTCAGATTTAACGGAAAGAAAACTGAACATTCAGTGCAAAAATCAAAGAAAAAACACAAAACAGATGGAAGCACGGAATTATCTTCCTCTTCTTTGAATATGTCTAAATTAAGAAAACCCAAAACTGCATATGAGAAAATCAAAACAAAAATCTAAAGAAGCAACATAAACCAAGCTACTACTGAATTTCACACCTATAGCAGGGGAAGCAACACCCCAATTAATCTTCCATCTCCTTGCTCTGAGAGTTGCAATACCATGGAATTTTACCTTCTAACACCCAAGTGAAATTGAAAATTGCATTCAAATGAATCAAACAATATAAAGAGAGAATCAAAATAGAAAACCTAAAAATCAAATGAGAAACCCTTAAAATCCTTTTGCATGATTCTGCATTTTAGATCAATCATTATCAGGCTTAGGGTAAACCCTAATAATGTGATTGATCAGGGTATCTTTTTCTTACTTAGAGATTTTGAAACGGAACAGCGATGCCACAAAAAAAATGTCCGATCTACTAACATCCTAAATTTGTCAGTATTATGTCAGAAGATATCTCTCGGAACATCACAAATTTGTCTCTTAATGCTAGATGCTATGCATTTGAGGAAACATATTAGTCATATATAGTGAGAGCAGTCAAAGCATTATCGAGAAAACAAAATCCTATAAACTGAGCTTATAATTGATCTTAGAATTCAAGGAAATCCTTATAAACTGAGCTTTAACTGATCTTAGAATTCAAAGAAATTAAATTATAAGGCTGCAACTAAGAAATCAAACTGATGCACAAATCTAGAGACAAAGAGATTCTAACCTCAATTTCCTTGCTCAAAGTTCATCCACCACCACCATCAAAGCTTGCAGGAGATCATCAGTAAAATACTGAACACAGTGTGTACAATGCAGCCATTATTGCTCTCGACAAAACAACCGTAGCTCCATATTTGTGACTCTCAACTACTCTCTCCACAATCTGCGCCCTCTGCAAATGAAACCCAAAAAAATGAAATTTACTGTCAAGCCTGATGCTAGTTAAGGACAAAGCACAATGATCAATATCACAGTTGGGAATATGTACATATTTGTGGCAAAAAAGCGTTGATACCAAGGAACTGCATATCAAAAGCAATGTCATTTTCTCTGCAAATTTTATGTATCTTATTTAATATACATGATTTAAGATTTTGTTCTAGAAATTCCATCGTCCCAAACTCTAAAACAAATGCTTTGAAGCGTAGATCATTATACTTATTAATCTTAATCTTCAAGCTATCAAACAATAGTATAAAGTGTAAACAAAGGGAGTCATGGGGCTCGAAGGTCCGAAATTCATGAGGACGGATAGGTAACCTCTGCAATGACAATGATAAAGTGTGTAAAGCCCACAACTAACAAAGCTTAATCGTGACTTTTCCTCTTATGCCTTAGGTAAAATTAATTGGGAAGAATTTAGCCAACTTGAATTTATGTTGTGGAATCGCAGCTACGCCTAAGCTCAGTATTCAGTTTACAAAACACAGTTAGCATGGGAAGGGATTATCTTGTCATGAGAAGAGAACAAAACGAAGTTACAACAGATGTCCGATATCTTTTTCTTACTTTCTTTTTCAGTTGATAGATGTTGTGTACAAAATAAGCTGCTAAAATTACGTACCTTCATAGAGAATTTTCCTTACTTTCTTTTTCTGAGACTAATTCGAATACAAGAAGAGATTTCACCGGTAAACATAATAAAATTAGTGTTAAAATGTCGGTATTGTAAGAATATTTTTGTATAACTTAAAACATTCCCTTGGGTCCATGTAATAATTTTGGTAATCTAGATTATTGCTATACTTATACCCGATTGTATCCGGTTTTTGTTATGAGATTACTAGAACTTCACCCGTGCCGTAACGTTACGGCACGACCTCCATAGTAAATAAAAAAAGTTAAGTTAATTTTAACCTTTGTCATTTTTTTGTTAGCTCTATATAAAATGACAATTATTCTCCATGTTTTTTAATTGCTATGTTTTTTTCCGGAAGTTGACTTAAATATTTGTCTCGAAAAAACTACCGGGTGAAACATGTAGTGGGACCAACTGAAAATAATTTCTATCCCATTCATCATTGATTTTTTCTCGAGTTCTTTTTGGGAAAAATTGTGGACAGCCTATAAATTGTTTCTTTTGTATTAATAACCATATTATTTTGACATTAAAAAAATCAACCCCAACTTTCTTAATAATGTTACTTGTGTCCGAGCGACATAGAATAAAAATTTCCACTAACACACTGAGCACCTGCGCTACCATCACCAGAATCACCCATCATCATTACCTTTTCCACCATCAGCATTATCGTCACCGGCTCCATGAACCACCATCACAGCGACCACCACGATCATCCCTAATGTTTATTATCAAATTTATTACTTATTTAATGAAAATATACTTATTAAGACGTTTATATTGAGAGATTAGTAAAATATTTATTATGTGAAGTTAATGATAAAATAATAATGTAAACAACCACAACCATTTTGTAAGGATTTCGCTTGTTGGAATGAGCTTGAGCTGCAAATTCACTGTGGGATCCGCATAGTGAAGCATACTCCACGCCGATATTGCGTGTAAGGACCCTCAAGCTCGTCAATGCTATTAGACTAGTCAAGAGACGTATTAGCCGATAATGACTCGATTAGTTTAACACGAACATTAATTAATAGAAATTAATCTAAAAACGATCTAGGCACGAAACTAGTACCATTGGATAGATCTCGGAAAGTTATGCGGAATGGACTGCTCGAACGTGTCAATTGGATACTGTACGAATAAGATATCATCAAATTACGAGAAGGGCAGAATAGTCATTTTGCATCTTAGCCGACATGGGCTCCCCATATCATTTTGTAGAGTACCCTTATCATTCGTCTTTGGCCTTATCATCTCCAGTAGAGCAGATAACTCATTCAGCCTTCTTCTTTCTCTTTCTTTCTCGTTCTTCTTATTTCTTCCTCTTTTTATCTGTTCTTCATCGTTCGTGTTTCTGTGAGAGGCTTTGAAGATTCTGAGATCGGAAACTTAGGGAAAAAATTAGGGGATGATTCCTGGTGTTGATGTTGAAGTTGGTTTAGCTTTAAATGAAAAGAAACGATGGATTGATGAGAAACATGAAGTTAGGGTTTATAGTTTTGATTAATTGTTTGAAGACCTAGAAGACGAAAAATAGGGTTACGGGTAGACGAAGAAGCAAGGGTTGAGGTTTAATTTTAGTTTTGAAGTTTTTCTGGTGATGATCAAAGAATTAGGGTTTCTAAAAAGACGAGGGTACCCAAATACACCACAATCTTTTTATTTGACCACAACCTATTCAATATCTACGTGTATAAACCTCTTGGAGCAACAATCACTCAATGAATATTTCAACACGGTGTCCACTTGAAATAGGGTTAGTTCGGACTGGCCTAACAAAGTAAGAATATCAAAGTCAAGTGGAGAAATCCAATACACTTTGTGTGATCGTCTATGGATATGAAATCGAGACAATACAATAACAAAGTGTTCACTTGATAACTGAAATCTTATAAGATAAATATCAAGTGCCAAATTAATGTACAAGTGTATTTACTTTAATTATAATATAAAAACAATTATAATGCGGAAATAAAGTAAAGCACACACACCAAAATTTTGTTAACGAGGAAAACTGCAACTGCAGAAAAACCCCGGGACCTAGTCCAGTTTTGAATACTCAATTGAATTAAGAAGCTACAAAAGTAAACCTGCATCTTCATGTAGACAATACTAAGTAGACTAAAATCCTAGTTACTCAGCTTTAGCACTATTCTTGTTATAACGATATCTAGCAGAACCGAAGTTCTCTATAGATATTAGTTTTGATAATATCTAGCAGAACCGAAGTTCTCTATAGATATTAGTTTTGATAATATCTAGCAGAACTGAAGTTCTCAATATATATTTGATATTAGATATCCTATGAGAACAGATGTTCTCTTTAGGAGTAACTCTAATATATCTTCTTAATGGTTCAATCTCTCAGTCAGACAAGATTCCTTTGGATCGTATTCCAAACAGTAAAGGATAAATTGTTTGGTAACAAAACTCACTTTATAATCACAATAACAAAATATATGTGTAGTTGCAGGAAATCCTACACTACACCCCTCATAAGATTTCATTAACATTCAACTCATTTTAGATTAACAATCTTAATTTTTATTGATATATCTTTGAACAATCTTACAAGAAAAGATAAAGGAATCAAGAATAACCACTGCTTTAGATTTTCTCTCTCCTATTTACTTGCTTCTCACGTAGAAAAAGATCTCTCCCTTTCCTTTACAACTGAGCGACTATTTATAGGGAATTACATAGTGGATGACAGCTAATCTGTCCTTTATTTTCGGATATATCTTGCGACATTCTCGCATCCTTACAAACGTTATTCTCGCAAACTCTCTAATTTTCGCAGGACCGTCACATTTTTCTCATGATTTTAGCTGACGTCGTTTATTATGTCATTTCTGAAATTGTTCTGCGACGCTGTTGTGTTGTGTTGCTGATAATTTCGCTGAGGCATTATTGCTGTGAGATTCTGATCCTACATCTTGCCTCTTCTCATATCTTTTCTGCGAAGTATAGAATGATGTGAGAAATGCCGCAGCTGTTCATCTCTTCATATTCTGCATTTATTCTTTCTTCCATCCATTTCTTGACACGTCTTCCATAACCGGTGCATTTCAACCGCTCACGTCTTTTCACATTAATGGTGTTTATCACTTTGAGTAAAAAAAATCTTCTTACTCTTCTTTCCATTTTCTTTTTACTTTCTCTTATCTTTTTATTCTCTCATCTCTGCAACTCTATTGTTCTTCCGTAAGTTCTGCTACTGTAATTCTTCCCTCTTCAATCTTCTTACTTTTTATTCATTCCCATACTCTATATTCAGATATGCCTCCAAGTGGCCACAAGCATGAGAAAAACTTAAAAGACGTCCAAAAAGATCTTGTTGAGAAAGGTTTCACACTTTCTACCATTCCTAGTGAAAGTGCCAAGTCAATTCTTTCTATCAAACTTTTCTATGATCAACTCAAATTCTCGCAGGTCTCCCCATTCCTCTTTATGACCCAGATATTCCTATGTTCTATGAAATTCTCGCTCACTCAGGATTTTCGCGAGCTATCTTCCAATCGAGTGGGGATTGCATCCGTCTGATCCTAGAGTTCGCTAACCGTGGTGCTGGTAAAGGATCTCTTTACTCCAAAGAACTTAGGGATCCTAAATTCGCAGACTTGGAGATAATTGCTGAAAAATACACAGTAGCGAGTTTCTTTGAAAATTATGAATTGATCTCCTTGAAGAATGAGAATACTCGCTGGGGTATTCGCTTGAAAAGGAAAGATAATATTGATGAAGATAAAATACTCATGCAATACATTGATTGGAATTATGGTAAGAACACAACTCCTCGCCAATCCAAAGATGATAAATGGTGTGTTTTTCCCTTGATGCTGAAAGGACCTTACATTGCTGGGTCAAATGTTCTTCTTGAGAATCGCGCTACCTATCAACCTTGGGTATTCTCTTGGCCCGAGAAGGAGAAAGAGGTATGTTTCTTCTAGTTTCGCTCACTTTACATTTCTTTATTTATCCTTATTCTTTTGTTCGCTGATTCTTGCGAAATTCTACAGATCCAAGAACTGAAAAATAGCTATCACGGGACTGGGAAGGCTAGTACCTTGTTACCTCTTCGCTCATACACTGATGAGGTAAGAAATATTCTCGTATGATTTTAAACAGTATATTGTTGCCTCTATTTCTTATTTCTATCTGTGTGTGTAGATTATTGCTGAAATAGAAGAGCCTGGCAATATTGCGAAGATTGGAGATAAAGGCAAAGGTGCTCTTCGCAGGGAAAAACCAACTGCTCCTCCTTCAAAGAAGAGAAAAATCCGTTCTTCCTCTCCTTCAAATATTTCTTCTCATGAAAACTCTGAGAGTGACGAGGATGATGAGAATAATGATGACCTTGCTCCAAATGAAGATTCTCCATCTGAATCTTCTATGGCTAAGCTCTCTGGCCTCTTTTCTGATTCTTTGCAAGGAACGGGAGATAGTCAATTCGTACCTGCAAATCTCTCGCTACAATTTGCGATGTTCCTTTATTGGATGGTGATAATTCTCTTCGTGGAGTTTCTAGATCAGTGACTCCCAATTTCCTGCATTCTCTTAATAGTCTGGTATGCTTTCATCCTTTTACTTCTTCATTATTGTAACTCAAAATCTCTTTGTATTTTAATACTGTTTATATTTTCTCGCAGTCTGGAAAAGCTTCTTTCGCTGTTGCCTCAGATCTGGAGAGTAGACGCAAAATTCTTGAAAAGAAGAATCTTCAATTTCGTACAAAGAATGAGGAACTGGAAGCTGAAGTCAAATGTCTTCGCGAGAAGAACAAACAACTAGAAATTGATTCTTCTTCGTATAAGAACAAAATCTCTAGTCTTCAGCAATCTAATAATCAACTCTATGATATGTTACTTTTCTCCTTTCCCTTCATTCATTCATCCTGTTGTTTTATCTTATTTAATTGATCCTTTTTGCAGACATTTATGGTCTTTCTGATGAAGCTACCATTCTTCGTTCATTTCCTAATGCCTTGGATAATGATACCCTTATTGAGCGTCTTAATAAATCTTTAAATAGTGTCTCAAATGATAAAATTTCATCTCTTTCTCTGAATGAACTAATATCCAAATTTCTCCTCTTAGAAATTGACCATAGATCTAGTTTAGGCTTAGCCAACCGATTTAACCGTCTCCTTCTTAATTCTAAAGAGAAAATCAATGAGTTAAGAACCAAAATTAGCGGTCTCATAGATGATAAGGATCGCATCTCTGATCAAGGTGCTAAGGCTTTGGCGAAATTCCAAGAGACCCTTCTTGAAGTTCAACTTGAACTAGATGAAGCTAACCGCAAGAACATCGAGATCTACGAAAGATAAAACCAAATTCGTTCTCGTCTTCTTATAAGTAATGAGGATGAATTCGCTTGGGCTGCGAAAATCTTAGACGATGCCAGAAAATATTTAGGTGTAAATCTTAGTCTCCAAGTTGAGCATACATCCGTGATTAGAGATATAATTTCTGACAGAAAAGGTTATTAACTGTTCTTCTTCACTAATCTTTTGTTTCTTATGAATTTCCATCAAGTTATTAATTGATTGCCTTTTGCTCGCAGATTCTGAAAGTAAATATCATGAAAGAATTGAGGAACTTGAAGCTGAAAAAGAGGAACTCGCAAAGAATCTTTCTTCTCGCAACGACAAGTATTCTAGATTAAAGAATCAAATCAAGATCATTGTTGCGAACTTTAAGAACGACGCTCTACATTTTCGCAATCAAACTATTCAAATGGTTTGTGATGACCATAGTATTCCTCACTATGATTATCCTTGCCTCTTGGAGGAGATCCCAGAGAACATTCCTAGTCTAACTATATCTGATAGCGAAGCTGATGATGAAGAATCTGATGGTGATGAAGGTTCTGATGGTGATGAAAGTTCTGATGCAGACGAAGAAGGGAACAATTCTGATGAAGATGATGAAGGATCAACTAAGAAGTAGTCTTTGTTTCTTTCTTTGATCTTCTGTAATATTTGTACATTTATTCCTTCTTTCTGTATATTTGAGAATTCTTTTGATTCCCCATATTCCTTAATATATGAGTTTCTTTCATTTTGACCTGCATTCATTAAAACAATTCTTCCTTGCAATACAGTTAATCAACATAATCATTAATTTCTGAATTTTTGCGTAAATCTATCATATGGAGGCAACTAACATTTTCTAATTTCATTCATTCCCTTACTTGCCTCTGTTATTTGTATCCAAATGAGAGATTTTTCGCAATCATATGCGAAGTGAACTTTGATTCTTTTCAAAATCTCATTCCTGTGTGGTCTTATTTTGCCTTCCTAGTTAAAGGTCTTATTATGCCACCTCTTGTCATTGCGACAAAATCGCAGGACGTTCTTGCACTTTCATACAAAAACCCCTTGATCTTGCCTTAACTTTTTCTTTTGTATTATGGCCTCTTCAGGAATGTTGCGACAATATGGCAGGCCTAAATATTCTTGCAAAAATAAATCCCCATGACATTGCCGTCTTGCGACGAAATCGCAGGAAGTCTTCGCACTTTCATGCGAAAACCCATTGATCTCGTCTTATCTTTTTCTTTTGTATTATTGCCTCTTCAGGATTGTCTCATAAATCTGACAAGCCTTAATACCCTTGCGAGTAAAAGCCTCATGACATTTGCGTCTTAAGACACTTATCATCTCCCTAATGGAGGGTTCCGCCCTTATCTCCCCCTGGTTTCCCTTTCAAGGAGGCGTACTTCTACCATACAAGGTTAGCTCCTCCCATCCATTCTTAACAACAACCAGTTGTTTTCGCAGCCTCTTATCCCTTTTACCTATAGGGTTTATGGTTACGAGACTGCACCCTAAGTGGGGTTTTCTTCAGGCCGAGTGCAGTATACGCCAAGACTTGTCAAGAATGGCAAGGTACGCTCCAGACGCCCCTGGCACTCTTGACTCAACCGTGTACCTCGGAGCCTTGATCATATTCTACACTCCTTGGGAGAGTCCTTATTACCTTAGTCGCCCAACCTAAGTCATATGCTTAAGCTGAGAATCCAAGGTGCCTCTCCCGGATGGGCTTTATTGACCCCGAATCTCCATGACTCAGATTCCGGTAGCGGTGTAGCCTTTCCCTGATCCATGCAACAGGTACCCCCTTATATGACGTACTTTAGGTCTTACATTTTCCTCTTGCGAAATTTTGTTAGCGAACTAGGGTGTACGCCATAAAGGTTCGCCCCTTTCTCTGTTGTCATTATTCTCTGATTGTCTTTTGTAGAATTCATTATTTCTGCGAGATTCTCGCACATCATCATATCGTATTTGCATTTCTCAATCTCAATTTTGTCATTCAATAAAATGTATTTTTGAGAATTTTTTTTATTGCGAGAGTGTCGCAACAAATTAATCATTCATACATTTCTTATTTTTATTACCATTGTCGTCCTCAGCTTCTTTGTTATTTTCTGCTACTGCTTCCTTGGTAGTGGTATGTTCACCATTTTTTTTTATTCTGAGCTAGCATTAGTTTCGCAACATCTCTTCTTCTTTTTGTTCGATTGCATCCACCATCAATTTGTCACTTCTTTGTGTCTCTTTGATTTTGTGTCGCCAACTTTCCTTCTTGTTTGCTCTTCCTTCGCAGGATTCTACCTCAGTTTTGTAACACTTCTTTCCTTCAACCCAATCTCCCTTTATGATTCCTACACCGTTGGGGTGAGGAAATTTGATGCACTGATGGAAAGTTGAAGCTACACCTAGTATCCCATGTAGCCAAGGTCGACCAATTAATGCGTTGTAGGGTGATTCTACGTCAACGACATAGAACAGGATTTCGGAAGATATTCCCTTCAATGGAATTATCATAGTAACCTCCCCTTTAGGCTTGTTGGCAGTACCATTAAAACCATATATCTTATATATTGATGGTATAAGATCATCATCTCTTCCTCCCATGGTTTTATAAGTATGATAAAATAAGATGTTCATGGAGCTTCTAGTATCGATTAGAATCCTATTAATTGCCCATGAATCTTCAGCTTCATCATCCTCATCTTCTTTAGGTTTTGGATTAATTTCTAATTTTACTACCAATGGATTATCATGTACCTCTTCACCTTCGGGGATTTCTTCTGCGGTAAAAGAAATAATCTGTTTCTGCCATTCCTCTAGTGGCGAGATTTTCGTAATATTCATAATTTCTCTTCCATCATTATCTCTTGCGAACACTCTACTCAAAACATTGTCATGAAAATCTTCAATTGTCTTGTATGAATGTACGATAGAGTGACAGAATAGATTCTTTGCTTTTGTACCAACTTCTATAAAGAATGTTTCCTTCTTTTTCATCGTGTTTACTTTGTGATGCTCTGGTGGTGGTGGAAGTGGTTGAGATTGTGGGTTCCCTATCAAAAAGTGTTTTAGTTTTCCTTGATCTATCATTCTCAGAATAATTCTTTTTACATTTCTGCAATCATTTGTAGTGTGTCCATGAAAATGATGATAAGAACAAAACTCATGACTTCTGTGGTTTGGAGGTGGTTCCGTTCCCATGTTCCATGGTGTTGGTATATTCTCCATCAAAATTATAGCTTCCCATATTTTCTCCACACTTGCATTTAGAGGTGGCATCTTGATTTCTTCCCATACTACCTTGTGACCTCCTTGTCCGCTATTATAGTTTTGTCTTTGACCTCCATAAGTTTCTTGCGGTTGATCGAGTCGTTGAATCTTGTTATTTCCACCACGATTGTAGAAATTTCTTTCTCATTCATACTCCTCTTGATCTCGGCTTCCCATAGCCACCAGTTTCTGTTGATTGTTGTCCGTCACCTTCTCTTGTTGTATTTGCGAAGTGCTCGCAACTATGTTTATTAGTTTGGGTAATAAGCTTGCATTCGCTGCTTATGAACTGGTGTTCGCAACTGGGTATGATTCCATTTCATTTTTCCTTTCATCTAGAGCAATATATTCTTCTTGAAGTTCTCGCAATTCAGTCATTGTGATCGTATTCTTGACTCTGAAACTTTGGATATACAATAGGTTGGTTGGAAACATAGCATTGATAAATGATAAGATAAGATATCTCTCATCCACACGGCCAGCCATTTCGCTACACATAGTCCTCCATCTTTTAGTTAGGTGCTTCAAACTTTCGCCAATCCTTTGTTTTTATCCAAACACGTCTTCAATACCAGGTCGCGAAAAATTATTACTTATATATGCTCCCAGGAATGTAGTCTGCAAATGATTGAAGGATGTTATTGTATTCTTTGGTAAACCTTCGAACCATTTTAACGCCTCCCCTGTTAAGCCGGATGCAAAATACGTGCATAATACGACATCATGATTTTCCCATTGCAACATACACCTCATGTAGGCTTTCATTTGTTGAATTTCACAAGTTGTTCCATAAAAAATGCTGGTTAATGCGGGCAAATTGCATTTTGGAGGTATTCCTCCTAGTTATACTTCCCTTGTAAATGGAGTTTTCGCAGCTTCTTCTATAGATTCATCTAATTGTCTTCTGCCTACCTCTCCTCTATTATTTAGCATCCCTCTCATTTCTTCTAATTCTTTCAAGATTTGTTTATTTACACCTGAATTTTGATCCATTGGTCTTTTTAATTTCGCCTCCCTTTTTCTGCGTTCATGTCTTTCTTCTCTCGCGTAATTTTGCATTTCTTCTTCATTATCCTCATCTCGTCTTCTTCTGCGATTCTCTTCTTCATCTCTATCTTGAATTCGCATATGATGATGCCTCTCATTTTCTCCTTCATGATTTTGTTCATTTCTTATTAATTATGTTCGCTGTCTTTCAGCCATTCTCTGTACTCTATCATACTCTTCATTGATATTACCGTTACTCCGATTTTGTGTACGTCTTCTTTCTCGATTGTCGTGATTGTTCTGGCGAATTTTCTCCTGAAGCTCTTGTTCTTCCATTTCCTCTCTCAATCTTTCACGTTCGCGAATTAAACGTGCTTGTTCAGCATAATGTCTTTCAATTTGTTCTTCAATCATTTGTTCATTTCTTTGAGCTTCTCTCTCATGTAAAATTCTCCTTCCTTCCTCTCGATTCCCTTCGCCATCTTGATCATTTCGTCCCTGACGTTGTCCATTCTCTTGATTTCTATCATTTTTCCTATCATCAAAAGTTTCATTTTGTGGAACGTAACGCTCATCAGTTCTTTCTCTATGTTCGCGATATTCTTCATTAGGATTTGATATTTATTCTTGAATATTGTTTCCAGCATTAATTGTGGGTGAGTTTCGTCTCATCTCTCTTCTAGTCGATCTTGAATATGATTTTGTAATACTTCTCGACCTTCTACTCTGTAGTCTCATATTTTCCATCCTCAATTCGTGATTTTTCCTTGTTAGATTTGCACGTTCTTCTGCTTCAGCTCTTCTTTCTTCATGTATTCTTCGTCTCAACGTTTCTAACGCTCCAATTTCCTCATCTCCATGAATTATTCCTTCATCTGCTTCTTGATTTCTCTCTACATGTCTATGGTTTCTGGTTTGCTGCTCTTCTTCTACTTCTTCTGCGGAATTTGATTGCCAAGTGTGTATACTCACCCTATCATAATCTATATTCCTTCCTTGTACTAGTGTTTGTTGAACTGATGGTTGAATTTGATTTTCTCCATTATTTCTCATTCTAGTAGATTCTCCCATTTCACTTCTTTCTCTTCCAGCAATTCTCTTGCATCTTCTAACAATAGTTGGTTGTTCTGATGTATTTCTTCTTCTAGCCATTTCTTCAATGTTAACGAATCGCAAGAGATTATGTAAAATTCTTAATTAATCACTCCAAATCATCACAAATATCAATATTAATCTTCAATTTTTTCTAGAATAATCTTTAATTGTCCCTGTTTCTAGCGCCATTATGTAGTTGCAGGAAATCCTACACTACACCCCTCATAAGATTTCATTAACATTCAACTCATTTTAGATTAACAATCTTAATTTTTATTGATATATATTTGAACAATCTTACAAGAAAAGATAAAGAAATCAAGAATAACCACTGCTCTAGATTTTCTCTCTCCTATTTACTTGCTTCTCACTTAGAAAAAGATCTCTCCCTTTCCTTTACAACTGAGCGGCTAATTATAGGGAATTACATAGTGGATGACAGCTAATCTGTCCTTTATTTTCGTATATGTCTTGCGACATTCTCGCATCCTTACAAATGTTATTCTCGCAAACTCTCTAATTTTCGCATGACCGTCACATTTTTCTCATGATTTTAGCTGACGTCGTTTATTATGTCATTTCTGAAATTGTTCTGCGACGCTGTTGTGTTGTGTTGCTGATAATTTCGCTGAGGCATTATTGCTGCGAGATTCTAATCCTACAATATGATATAAGCACAGTTCCGGATCTTCTATTTTTAAGATCTGTTACCAGATCCGAAGTTCCATGGTTACAAGATCAAACAAGAGAATGATTACCAAAATAATCAGTCTTGATTACAAGGTTTATGATAAAATCACAAACTACTTGTTGATCTTAAAAAGGGTTGTAAACAACCTCTTTAATCCTAGAAAATCAAGTCAAATTGTTATACTTTCTCCCTCAAATTGCTTTCCATTATCAGACACTAATTGTGCGGGGATGCCAAATCTGCAAATGATATTCTCACATATGAATGTGAATATATGTTTATCATTTATATGTTGCACTGATTTTATTTCTTCCCACTTTGTAAAGTAGTCTGTTGCGACAATTAGATATCTTCGTTGTCCTGTTCCTGGTATAAACGGGCCAACAATGTCAATTCCCCATTTTCCAAATGGCCATGCATTCGATGATGTATTTAGCATTGCTCCAGGTGCGTGTATCTTTTTTACATGACGTTGACATTCTTCGCATCGCCTTGACACTTGTTTTGCATCTTCGTACATGTACGGCCAATAATATCCTTGTATCTTCGCTCTGTATGCTAGAGACCTTCCTCCACTATGATTTCCAGCATCACCATAATGTAATGCTTTTAGAATTTCCATACCTTCTGTTCGCGTTAAACATCTGAGCGAAGGTCCAAGAAATGATCTTCTGTATAAGATGTCATCTCTTAACTCATAATTTGTCGCATGACTCTTTAACTTATGTTCCTCCAGTCTGTTTCTTGGTACTTCTCCCTTCTCCAAGTACGAATGAAGCTCAATTCTCCAATATGCATCTTTGCTTGCTTGTTCATCTTCAATGCTTTCTACTATCATAACATTTGTATCTTCCTCTCCTTTTTTCTTTATGGAAGGTAAAAAGAGTGTCTGAATCTTTAAATACCGCTCAATTGGATCTACTAACATGGAAGGGATGAAAGCCAATGCATCTGCGTATATGTTGTCCTTTCTGCCTATGTGCCTCCAACCTATTTTTGGAATTTGTGCCGCCAACTCTAGGACTAACTTCTTGTATTTTTGTAGAGATGGTTCATTGGTACTGTATGTACCCTCTATTTGTCGGATCACTAATTGTGAATCACTGGTTATTCTGGCATCTTCTATCTTCATTTCAATTGCTAATATCAATGCATGTACTACCGCTTCATATTCGGTTTCGTTGTTTGTTGATGCGAACTCCAACCTAAATGAATAGTCTATTCGCACTCCTGTCGGTGAAATGAAGACAATTACAATTCCATTTCCTTCTCCATTTTATGATCCATCAACTAATATCTCCCATCTGTTCGAATTACGATCTGTCAATAAATCTTTAGGATTCTCATACTCTTCATCTACGTCATCATTTCTTCGACATATTCATCCTCTTTCAATGGAAATTCTGCTAGGAACTCTGCGATGACTTGTGACTTAGGTGAAGATAATACCTCATAATTGATTTCAAAGTTCCCCACTTGTGCATTCCATCTTTCAATTCTCCCTGAATTTTTTGAATTCTTCATTGTAGGCTCTAATGGTACCTTTGTTAACACCTTAATCTTATGAGCCTGAAAGTAAATGCGAAGTTTGAATGACGCATAAACCAGTGCGAGAATCAATTTTTCGATCTTTGAATAATTTTTCTCTGTGGAATTATACGTTTTACTTATATAGTATATAGGTTTCTCTACTCCTTGATCTGAACGTAACAAAACTGCACTTAACGCGTGCGGCGTCGATGCCAAATATAATAGCAATTCCTCTCCCGGCTTCGCCTTCTGAATAATTGATAAATTCATTAAGTAATTTTTTATGCTCTGTAGTGCCTTGTCGCATTCCTCTGTCCATTCAAACTTTGTTCCCTTCTTTAATGTATTGAAAAAGTGTTTGCATTTATCCGAAGAACGTGAAATAAACCTTCCCAACGAAGCTATCAGTCCATTTAGCTTCTGAACATCTTTCACCGTTGCAGGCGGTGGCATATCTCGAACTGCTTGTACTTTTTCTAGATCAACCTCTATTCCCTCCTTGGGTACTATGTAACCCAAAAATTTTCCTGATGATACTCCGAAGACACATTTTTTTGGGTTTACCTTGATATTGTATTTTCGCATCTGCTCGAAGGTTTCTTTCAAATTATCAACATGATCTTCTGATTATTTAATCTTTACCAGCATATCATCGACATAGACTTCCAACATTTTATGTATCCATTTCGCAAACACCTTTTCTACCATTCTCTGGTATGTCGCACCCGTATTTGTCAATCCAAATGGCATTTTCGTATAACAGTATAATCCTCTGGGTGCAAAAAAAAAAACCGTATGTTCTTGACCTTCTTCAGCCAAAGGGATTTGATTATAACCTTTATACCCATCCATTAATGAGAGTCTACCATTTCCTGATGCCGATTCTACCATTTGGGGGATATCTGGTAACGAAAAACTGTCTTTTGGACATGCTTTATTTAAGTCACTGAAATCTATGCAAATACTTATTCCCTTATTCTTATTTGGAACTACCACCATATTTGCTATCCATTCCGGATATTTTGCTGGTCTTATAATCCCTGCCTCCAACATCTTTTGTAATTCTGCTTTTATTTGAGGGTGATATGTGGTTGCTATCTTCCTTATCCTTTGCTTAAATGTCCGCACGTTCTTTTTAATATCTAGTCTGTGGCATGCGACAGATGGATCTATTCCTGGCATCTCCTTCATTCCCCATGCGAATATGTCATTATATTCTCGCAAGATGTTTATTGTTCTTTCTTCCTCTTCTTTATCCATCTTGGTTCCTATTTTTAATATTTTTGGGTTTTCTTTTGTTCCAACATTTATTTCCTTTGTTGGTTCTGCTGCAGTGAAATTCTCCATTGGATCTCCCATTGTTGTGGACTCATTTATCTCTTGAATCGGTTCAACCTCCTTTTCTGGTATTTCGCTTGGAATTCCTTTTCCTTCCTTTGCTCTGATCATGTATATCCGTAATTCTTCTTCCTTCTTTAACGCTTTCGCTTTTCTCCAGCGATCTTTTCGCTTCCTTGCACGTCCCTCATAGTTTCTTACATCTACTTGGTTACAGATCTTCACACTCTTAACATCTCCTTTAATTTTGCCTATTCCACTTGGGGTTTGGAATATGATGGATTGATGTAATGTTGACGCTACATACTTTATCGCATGTACCCATGGTTTCCCCAACAACATGTTATATGGTGATTCTATATCAACCACACATAATGTCATCTTCGTTTCTATTTCTCCCAACAGGATTCGCATAGTTATCTCTCCTTTTGGTTCTGTCGCTGATTTATTAAATCCATGTATATTGTAAGTCGTACGCGTCATATATGCATTTTTATATCCCATAGCTTTGAACGCACGATAAAATAAGATATCAATTGCGCTTCCTGTATCTACCAAAGTTATATCAATCGCTCATTCCTCTGATTCTTTCATTCTTTCGTTATTTTCTTTTCCCTCAGCTGTTATTGTAATCACCAACGGATCCATTTGCTTTTAAATTTTCTTCCGGAATTTCATCTTCTGCAAATGTTATTTCCCTCTTCTCCCATTCCTTTAATGGAGATTCTTTATCCACCGTCTCAACCTTCTTTCCTTCATGATTTCTTTTGTGTATTCTACATGTTATTCCTGCTTGAAAATCCACATCGAAGATTGACGTTTTAGTTATTGAATTACATTGTATTCTTTTACCTCTTCCTTGTATCCTCATAATTCTCAATTTCTCCATAGATTCTTCCTTTTTCATCTTGATCTTCTTTATAATCTGAGATTTAAACACTGGAAACTATCTTCTCGATACTAAAATTTTCAGATCTAACTTTCCAGAATCTCTATAAACTCACCAACAGGGTATATCACTCCGAGCTGTTTCTAGCGCCAAAATGTAGTTGCAGGAAATCCTACAACCACATCCGTACAAGAATCTAAACAATAATCTAAGAAATCATGGTGGAAATAATATAATCAATTCATTAAGATCTCAAAATTGAATACAAGATGATATGAAAACCCTAACTTGCTCTCCAAATAAACTTTCTCTCTCCTAAATTTCTTGTCTAAGCACTCAGAAAGATCTCCCTCCTTTACATGGTTGCTCTACCCTTTATATAGGGTATTACATAGTATATGACAACTAATAAAGCCCCAATTTTCGGAATTGTTGTGCGTTACCATCGCACATTTGTACTGACTCTATTCTCACACACTATCAACTTCGCACAGATCCTCACACATTACTCATGACTGTGCTGACATCATCTGATTCATCATCTTGATTTCGCCATGAGCGATAGTCTTCACTCACATTAGATCATCATTATTTCTCATAGATAATGAGTGTGCGATATTTCACTCCTACAAGGTACGCACGCAAAAATCCATATATTTTTGTTCATATTCGTGTTTTTTTTCCGTTTGTTTTACGTTCTATATATTTTCAGTATCATTTTCTATATATTTCGACGTAATTCTTAACGTTTTGACAATTCTAAACAATTGAATATACGTGACTTGGTTAGGGCATAGAATGCATGGGCCAAAAAGGAAACCAATGGAGAACACGGAGAGTATGGGATTATTTTGTTGAGGGGTGCCACTTCCTATGGACATACGATCCTAACATCACCATATCTATGAAGACTTGGAAGTTTAATTGGGGAGATGAAAGGCTTAGTCAAATATGGAATAACATCCCGGTTGCAATATGGTGGTGCATATGGAAAGAGCGAAATGCTAGAATCTTCGACAACAAGAAGAAAGCCTAACTAGAGATATCAAATTACAAGCTTTCTTTTGGGCCGAATCAAAGATAAGGATGTTAGGGCTTACGGCAAATATAGTGATCTCTTTATGGGACTCCTTGTATCTGTTTGCGTAGTTTTTTTTTGGTTTTTTCTTGGGTAACCGAATCCCCTTTCGGCTCCTCTTTTTTGTTCGGTTGTAATCTTTGGGTTGAGGTATCCTCTTAAGTGCCTCTTTTCAATGAATTTTCTTTTCGATCGATCAAAAAAAAGGAAAACCAATAGGTTAATTCAAGATCTCTTACTTTCTGATGCAATCAATGAACGTACAACATTCATATTGGCTAATGCACTCTACTTCAAAGGATCTTTTTACGAATATCAATTTGAACCATCACTAACTAATATGTCAAAGTTCTATCTCCTCGATGGAAAAGAATCAATAGACGTTCCCTTCATGTCATCGGAGTCTGATTGTCAGTATATTAATTGTTATGAAAGCTTTAAAGTACTGAAACTCACATACAAAATGGATTCATAGAGAATGGATTTGAAAGTCAATCCATATTGTCAGTATATTAATCCATATTTTATAGAAAAGGTGAGCTCTGATCCTGCTGCATTTACGGATCAGTATTTCCCAGCTTATTTGGAATGGGTTCCAACAGGAGAATTCATGATTCCCAAGTTCAAAATTTGTTTTGATTTTGAAGCGAAAAGTGTTCTGCAGAGAGTAGGACTTGGATTGCCCTTTGATGAATCGGAGGCAGAGTTGACTAAGATGGTGAATCTAGACGATAACGGGAATCTTTATGTTTCAAAGGTTTATCACAAATATTTTCTTGAAATTGATGAATCTGGAACCGAAGCTGCTGCTTCTACGGCTGTTGTTGGGGATCTCATGTCTTTTTTCCAGTGGCCCCCCTCCTCCTCCCCCTCCTCCCGTGGATTTCGTAGCGGATCATCCTTTCATGTTCATAATCAGAGAGGAGCAAACTGGTGAAGTGGTGTTCATGGGACATGTTCTTAATCCTTTATTAGACTAGTTACGACGATCTATAATATATCTTGATCATTTAGATTTTGCTAAGCAGTTTCTTGTAATTTGAGCTTGTCACCAGAAAAATAACTCTGATTAGCATATATGTAGTACTTGATAATATTCTTTCTTTATAAGTAGACGATAGAAATGAAGAAAATTATAGAATGTAAATGTCAATTACATAATCAAATACGCAATGAAGCTGGCGATTTGATGCGCCATAGTACCAATGGGTAATTATTTTAGAATAGACATTTTACCCAACAAGATTCAATACACTTGCATTGTTTAACAACAACTCGGCAAAAAGGAAATGATAAGAAAATAGAACAAGATATTAAACAAAACGTACGTAAATATTCGTGATTAAACAGACGCAAGAGAGTCAATGCATTGATACACATTGAGCTTTGAGCATAAAAGTGATCTCCGAGGACGTAAGACTTCACGTGTTGTACGTGGTCTATTTGTCAAGAGTGAAGGTGACACACCAAAAATAATCTTGAAACTTTGGTGTTTTGTATCGTAAGAAATATACTTTCTTTCTACTCGCAAAACTAACTTGAATGAGTCTGCTTCATTTTCTTCAACAAGCAAAACATTGAAGTCGAGCATAACTCTCTCATCAATACCAAATAATTCATCTGACCAGCGTTTCAAATCTTCTTCATCAAGTAAATCAATTGCTAGCTCGTTGAGATTCACATGATATCTTTTAATCCACCCACTATAATCAGTCTCCATCTCAAATATATCAAATTCTCCTGCTCTATGATCAGCCTTATGAATAATATATAAATGCCCTTTACACTCACCAAAGTACTCAATTTCGTCTCTCATTCCTTCAGCAGAGGGTGGCATCGACATTGTTTTTAATAGTTCTCCGTCTATATCAAAATATGTTAATTGATTCCCATATGGCATCCAGTGCAATGAACCATTCCAAAAGACACCAGATGATATTAATGGACCAGAGTTTTCTACCTGAAATCCTTCAAGAATCTTCCAAGAATCCGTCTTTGAAGAGTATATTTCAACGTCATGGCTAAAGACCTCGAACGGGGAAGCCTCTTGCACATAAATCACTTCATAATATGACGATTTCATTGGATCAAAGGCTAAGCTAAAATTATGATAGAAAGATGAAGCACGGCGGAGGTTATAAAATGATGATGGTATAGGAAGGGTTTTGCTATGACCAGTCGTTGGATTGTAGACACGATAGGTGTCTCTACCACTGTGACAAAGAATGAGACCGTTGCAAGAATGTAGAATTTGTGTTCTATTATTTTTGATGTCAATTGAAATATCATTCACCACGTTTATGAGTCTTGTCTTGACATGCTTAACATTGATATTGGATTTGTCAAGAACTAGGAATTGTGGAAACTCACTTTGTATGAACAATCCAGGGATAGGACGACGGCAACTTCGAATAGTATACATGCGAGTGAAATTCAAATCAGTGATGAGCGAAAACCATTGTTTTGAGACTAATTTGAACACAAGAAGAGATTTCACTGGTAACCACAATAAAATTAGTGTTAAGATGTCGATATTGCTTGCCACAACCGACGCTGATGAGTTAAAAGTCATTTTGTTATCATCACCACCACCACTTGGATTCACTTTGCCAGTAATTCTTCTGAAGAGATTTGTAATAGAAAGTGGATCATCCATTTGTACCTTAAAAATCAAAAGACTTAAGAAGCTGTATTGCAAGAGAATGCATGAACAAGTTATTCATGTGCTTATAGCAAATAAGATTCATTTCTTTGATTCACGACTGTATCAATTGAAAGCATGCGCATTGTTCATTGCCATAATCACAAACTTTAATACACTGTACGATTTCTTACATTTATTTTGTTGATTACGCTTAACCTGCCTTTATTTATTTATTACAGTAGTTATTTATTATTATAAGCAAATCATCACTCTCAAGAGACATCAATTAAGTATTATAAAACCCAAGCTCAAAAAATTGTAAAATGAAATATTAATCAATAAATTTTAGCACTAGAGTTCAGTATTTCGTATCAAGCCATTCTAGACATTCTGGTTCTTCTTTCCATAGATTAGACCCAATAAGCTTTATCTCATCTGTTTGCTGAATTTGATTGGTAAGTAAATGAAGAGCACCAAGGGTATGGATAGGAGGCAATGATAATTTCTTGGAGCGCATAGCATCTACAACTTCCTTCTCTAACAAAGACACCAGAAATTTTGTTAACGAGAAAGCCACAAATGCAGAAAAATTCCGGGACCTAGTCCAAATTGAATACACACTGTATTAAGCCGCTACAGACACTAGCCTACTCCAAGCTAACTTCGGACTGGACTATAGTAGAACCCCAATCAGTCTCCCACTAATTCAAGGTATAGTTGTACTCCTACGCCTCTGATCCCAGCAGGATACTGCGCACTTGATTCCCTTAGCTGATCTCACCCACAACCAAGAGTTGTTGAAACCCAAAAACGCAGACTTGATAATAAACAAATCTGTCTCACACAGAAAAGTCTATCAAAGGATAAATATGTATCCCACAGAAAAACCCTAGGTTTTTGTTCCGTCTTAAGATATGAAATCAAGGTGAACAGGAACCAATTGATAATCCGGTCTTATAGAACAACCTAGATTAATCAATCACCTCTCAACAGTCTTACTTGAATACACAAGAGGACGTCGAGGAATCACAAACAGTGAGACGAAGATGTTTGTGACTTCTTTATCTTGCCTATCGGAGAACTCTCACGATCTCAAGCCAATCAAAGATTGTACTCGGACGATAGAAGATGCAAGATCAGATTACACAACTACGATGAAAGTAGTATCGGTCTGGCTTCACAATCCCAATGAAGTCTTTAAGTCGTTAACCTGGATTTAGAGAAGAAAACCAAAGGTTAGAGGAGAATCGACTCTAGCGAGCGCACTAGTATCACACAGACGTGTGGGGATTAGTTTTTCCCAATGCTTGATGTCTCCTATATATAGTCTTCAAATCAGGGTTTTTCCTTAGTTACAAAGCAATCAATATTCACCGTTAGATGAAAACCTGATTTAGATTCAAGTTAATATTTCTCAACCGTTACATCGAAAACTTAGCTTGTCACACACACTTGAGATATACGTTTACTGGGTCTGTGAAAACCGTGCCCAAACGTGTACGTGTATGTTGGTTGCAACCATATGAGCATTTCATATTAACCTTGTTCTTCTTCACTATAACTAGTTCAATTGACTCAAAAGAACTATTTAAAGAGTTGTTCAATTGCTATGAGATCTTATGTAACTACACAAGACACAATTGATACAAAGATGATTCAATTCGATTGAATCGGCTCATGAACTTTATATCCACGGTTTGCATACTGCATTCCTTAATAATTTAAGTTTCATGTTCAAAGCACATCTTTAGATCATAACCCACTCAAGTATGCAAACAAGTTCGCGGACTTAAGACTACCGTCAGAGTTTTTCAAACTCAACAGAAAATCTCGGCAAGGAGACTTCCGCCAGTTCGCGGACTAGGTTCGCGGACTTGGCAAAGCCAATTCCTCCGGTTTCTCTCAATCAAAAAAGTTCGCAAACTTCGGATTAAGGAATATGACTTATGCACATATGTGTTTCCACAAAATGCTTATATCCATCATTGGTTATATAGACCTAAACTCTCATTCCAACCATTGAAACATTCTTAGAGGACGTTATATAGTTGTTACACTATTTCTCATCAAAGCGATTTTAAAAGTGATTGAAACATTATGACTTTCGTCATTAGGTGAAGATAAACCCGATCAAAGCGAAACGCTTTACCAACACATGATTTCAAGATATAGATAGGCGAGATATACTCGCCTCAAAATATCAAATGTGTATGATCCAGTCTATATAGCATACGACTTTTGTCTCATAAGAAGTAGGATATAGAATAGATAGACTTTTGAGTGATAGATAAGTTCAAGTCTCCACATACCTTTTTGTTGATGAAGTTCCACGGTTCCTTGAGTAGATCTTCGTCGTTGTATGATGAATCGCCATGAAGTCCTTGAACTCAACTACACTTTTCTATCCTAGTCTGAGACTTAGCTTTGTAGAATATAAATCAAGACTCATAGTTTTGATCATTAACATTGACAACCATGCTTGAGATAGCAACGCATGCGAGGTCGACCGAGCTATGCTTTAACAATCTCCCCCTTTGTCAATTTTAGTGACAAAACTATTAATACATATGGAATACAAAAAAGATAAACTTTAGTGGCTCCTATTCCATAGTCTAATCTTCAACGTTCCCTGAAATCTTCGTCCTTCCAAGTACTCCAATGATCCAAAAGGTTGTAAGTTTAGCTTCACCGTTGCTGAATATCTGTAGCTATAACAATGAGAGAATTCGAGATTCTCGATTATCATTATACAGTAACATAGTATTATTATGTAACATCAAACTCCAATTGCATCATGACTTTAACAATAATACTATGGTGATATGTATCACTCCCCCTTAGTCAATACTCCATCTCACATGGAAACCACTCCCCCTTACACAATGATCCGAAAACCATATGTATATGTAGTTGAACTACACATTAATTCTCCCCATTTTTGTCAATAAAATTGGCAAAGGTACAAGAACGGGTTCCTAATGAAATTTCCGAGAAGAGACGTTTCATAGACTAAAAGAAGAAATACATACCAACTTGATTTAGATGCAACAATAAATCCGAAGCTAAATGCATTCATCAAGGATTTTAAGATACAAGATAACCCCTATAAAATTCCACAACCGCACACCCCGCAAGATATTACTATTAAGCACAAGTTCAAAAGAACTCTCCCCCATTTGATGTCATTCCCTAGAGAACAACAAGAGCGACCTTAATTTCAAAAGAAAAGAAGGATTTTTAATTGGACACCAAAAACCATAGGAAAATGATTTTCTATATCCAAAACTCAATCAAATTAATCACAAGTAAACCCATGATTAATTTAATTGGAATACGCAACTAAATCAAACCACAAAAGCGATCAATTTAATTGATTGTGCTCAACATAAGTAAACTGACGGAGCTACGACTAAGGTAATCATACGGAGATGACTAACTTAATCATTCACATACTCAACATAAGGAAAACCTTACGGAATATACGACTACGTCAACCAATAGAACATAGTTAGTATAGCCGTTCACATACTCAACACAAGAACTTGTGGAATATATGAAAACTCAACTAGACTAATTACAAGGGAACCCATAATTAATATAATTGGAATACAAACAACCAAACTAATCACGAAGGTAATCAATTTAATTGTCAAAAGTTTTGCTCGACAAAAGAAGACTTTCAGAGCAAATAACTAAATAACCAACCAAGATGATTAATTTAGTTCATAATGCTCAACATATAGCATCTTATGGAACAACCAACAAAGCCAATAAGAATAATCGACTTAGTTGTATCGTGCTCAACATAAGACACACAATGGAGCCTTCACGGTAATACAAAAAGAATGGATCAATGAAGATCAATACCGTGGAATACATACAAGGATCTATTATATCTTTCCATCATTATATGCATAATGACATAATAGACTTTATCCTTGTCACACAAAAGATTTTATCCTATTTTCCATCAAATAAATGACTGCATAGGCATAACTTTTGTATTTTTCAAAAGTCCATTCGTCCTTTCATCAATACGAAAATCAATTCATGGACGATTTTACTTTTGACAACATATGGGACCTTCAAGTTCACGGACGCAAACAATACATATCCCATTAAAATATTGCACTATCACAAAATCATAAAGATTAATACTGCAATAACATGACCCTCCAAATATTTTTAGAATTTAAAACCAATAAACCTAAAAAATAAACATAAGAAGATGAAAACAAAAAATAGCTATGTGTAGTCACAGTCTTCGCTATTCAAGACGCTAGTTATTCTTCCAATTAATCCAAAAAGAAGACATACTAGGAAACAAACTAGAACCAAGATCAGACGAAAAACTAAATCATGTCTGCAACCAGGGATTGAACAAGAATGAGTTCCTCAATTGCCTTCCTTAGTTAGCCTTTTAGGTAGTCAAGGTTCCTCGTTGCAATACTGAGTTGTTCTCTAACGACCTTAAAGTCTCCAAGAAGATTTCCTACCAGTTGTGAAGAAATCTGAACTGGTAGTTTGTCTTCGTTTTCATGATCAAGAGCATGAAAGCACGAGATATCAATAGACAAAGCCCAACATCATCAACCTTGTTGCTTCCCTCCATTTTGCACCAAAAATACTTTTAGAAAATCTTTTTGCACTTCTGGAACACATTATATATATAAGGAATTCCATCAAACCCTAGGAACCATGTCGTTCGTGAGGGTTGGTGCGTGTACTGGAGAAACGGGCCTAAGATAGCCAAAAAAGCCCAAAATGTAAAAAGAAATAGATGTTGAGGAGCAAATGGAATAAAGTAACATCGAATGCAGTACAATCCTGACAGCTTTCTCAAGATGAAAATCCTGAGAATCATGAGCATACCTTTTTAACTAAACATAATTAAAAGAGATGCAACATGAACATATCAGGGTGTAATAAGTTGAGCATCTTGCTCATCATTATTTACTTCTTCTTTTT
This sequence comes from Papaver somniferum, assembly GCF_003573695.1. Taxonomy (NCBI): domain Eukaryota; kingdom Viridiplantae; phylum Streptophyta; class Magnoliopsida; order Ranunculales; family Papaveraceae; genus Papaver; species Papaver somniferum. Next base: position 1,341,758 of record NW_020627707.1, on the reverse strand, counting down.
TCTTTTCATCGGTATTTATCAACCTACTTGGTATAGTTGAAGAAGCATTATCAAGAGAAAATTTAAAAGTACCTGTGTTAACAGCATTCCATGTTTTCTTGATATTCCGTCTTAGGTTGTTTATACAGATCTTCATATCCGACACCTTATTGTTGACGTGTAGAAAATCTGAGTAGGAAGACTTGAATTCACATTCCTTTTTGAGAATATTAGAAGAACTTAACTCATTTTTCTTTATCCTGTTCCTTTTTCTCTTTCCAGACTGATTTGCAGCACTTGTCTCACTTTTGTTGTTTTTCTTTAGGCATCCTTCGGTTTGAAAACATAACTAGGAAAAGACTTATCATAGTATATCCCTTGAGGCCGAGAAGGGTTGATTCCAATCTGTGATATAGGTTTAACAACTTCTTTATACATCCAAGTAAGAATGTTGTGAAGTTTTTCATTCCTTATCCGAAGACTACACCTTCGCTCAGAGTGTCCTTTGTTTCCGAAGTAATAGCAGTTGAAGGACTTACGTTCAGTAGTTCTCTTTTGAGCAGATTTAGAAGAAGTAGAATCCTTGTTTTTGCAAGCTGACACAGGTTCTTCACATGGATAAATATTAACATCTTTAACAAACTTAATCTTACCACTGTTAGGAGCGTCTATTCCTTTATATCCCAGACCACGTTTATCATGATGTTCTTTACAGGCTCCCAACATAGAAGACAGTTTTGTAGAGCTAGAACCGAACCTATTTAGATTCTCTTCCAGTGATTTTACCTTATTAAGAGCAGCAGCGAGTTTGGTTTCCAAGGATTTCTCTTTGATAAGAAGACTGCGTGCTTTGTCATTGAAACATTTCTGTTGAGATTCACATCTTGCTTCAGTTTCGGCAAGTCTCTATTTTAACATACAGAGGTTACGAAGAAGATTATCACATTCAGATTTTTTTTTGAGCGGACCTCTTCTTCATGATCTTTAACGGTAGATTGTAACAGTTTGTATCCACCATCATAACCTTTGAAGAGGTTTCTCAACTTTATGTTTTCTTGACAGAGAGGACCCATGTACTTTCTCAAGCAAGCAGTTGTCCTTGTTTCTTTCAATTCACGATTAAACAACTTGATGTATTGAGAAACTTCCTCATCAAGACTCTGTCCTTCTTCTGAATCACTATCATCCGAGAGATCATCCAACTGTTCATCCAGAGATTTTCTCCAGTTGAATGCGGATTCGGCTGACGGAGACGTGAATGAGTTTTCCTCAGTGGTTTCAGATCTTTGAAACTTATCTGAGGAACCCTGTATTGATGTTGCGTTGTCAGAGATAATACTCTTGTCCATAAAGTCAGATCGCTACAAACACAGACTTGTAAGGTCTTAACCGTGTTTGCCTGCTCTAATACCAATTGAAAAAGCGGGCGTCTAACAACACCACCTAATATTTCGCTTAGCAATCTGTATGGACTAACTCCGAAATACTTTGCTAGAGAATCAACTAGACAGTCAGACTCAATCTAGATAAAAGTATCTCAAGGAGTTAATATCTATCTCTTGATTTGATTTTTACTCAAGCTAAAAAAATAGCGAGTCTTTATCAAATACAAGGAATAACTTGGACGGTACCAAAGACCAATGTCCAAGTGTTAATCAATGAAATCGACAACCAATCGATTAACCTTTAACGCACAACCTGTATTATTTCAATTATAAAGATAAACAATATAATACGGAAAATCAAATAACACAGACACCAGAAATTTTGTTAACGAGGAACCGCAAATGCATAAAAACCCCGGAATCTAGTCCAGATTGAATACACACTGTATTAATCCGCTACAGACACTAGCCTACTCCAAGCTAACTTCGGACTGGACTATAGTAGAACCCCAATCAGTCTCCCACTAATTCAAGGTACAGTTGTACTCCTACGCCTCTGATCCCAGCAGGATACTGCGCACTTGATTCCCTTAGCTGATCTTACCCACAACCAAGAGTTGCTGCAGCCCAAAATCGCAGACTTGATAATAAAGAAATTTGTCTCACACAGAAAAATCTATCAAAGGATAAATCTGTCTCCCACAGAAAAACCCTAGATTTTTGTTCCGTCTTAAGATATGAAATCAAGGTGAACAAGAACCAATTGATAATCCGGTCTTATATTCCCGAAGAACAACCTAGATTAATCAATCACCTCTCAACAGTCTTACTTGAATACACAAGAGGACGTCGAAGAATCACAAATAGTGAGATGAATATGTTTGTGACTTCTTTATCTTGCCTATCAGATAACTCTCACGATCTCAAGCCAATCAAAGATTATACTCGTACGATAGAAGATGCAAGATCAGATCACACAACTACAATAAAAGTAGTATCGATCTGGCTTCACAATCCCAATGAAGTCTTTAAGTCGTTAACCTGGTTTTAGAGAAGAAAACCAAAGGTTAGAGGAGAATCGATTCTAGCGAGCGCACTAGTATCACACAGACGTGTGGGGATTAGTTTTTCCCAATGCTAGATGTCTCTTATATATAGTCTTCAAATCAGGGTTTTTCCTTAGTTACAAAGCAATCAATATTCACCGTTAGATGAAAACTTGATTTAGATTCAAGCTAATATTTCTCAACCGTTATATCGAAAACTTAGCTTGTCACACACGCTTGAGATATACGTTTACTGGGTCTGTGAAAACCGTGCCCAAACGTGTACGTGTATGTTGGTTGCAACCATATGAGCATTTCATATTAACCTTGTTATTCTTCACCATAACTAGTTCAATTGACTCAAATGAACTAGTTAGAGAGTTTTTCAATTGCTATGAGATCTTATGTAACTACACAAGACATAATTGATAAAAAGATGATTCGATTCGATTGAATCGGCTCATGAACTTTATATCCACGGTTTGCATACTGCATTCCTTAGTAATTTATGTTTCATGTTCAGAGCACATCTTTAGATAATAACCCACTCAAGTATGCAAACAAGTTCGTGGACTTAAGACAGCAGAAAATCTCGGCAAGGAGGCTTCCGCTAGTTCGCAGACTAGGTTCGCGGACTGAGTTCTCGGACTTGGAAAAGCAATTTCCTCCGGTTTCTCTCAATCAACAAAGTTCGCAAACTTAGGATTAAGGAATATGACTTATGCACATATGTGTTTCCACACAATGCTTATATCCATCATTGGTTATATAGACCTAAACTCTCATTCCAACCATTGAAACATTCCGACCAAAGCGAAACGCTTTACCAACACATGATTTCGAGATATAGATAGGCGAGATATACTCGGCTCGAAATATCAAATGTGTATTATCTAGTCTATATAGCATACGACTTTTGTCTCATAAGAAGTAGGATATAGAAGAGATAGACTTTTGAGTGATAGATAAGTTCAAGTCTCCACATACCTTTTTGTTGATGAAGTTCCACGGTTCCTTGTGTAGATCTTCGTCGTTGTATGATGAATCGCCATGAAGTCTGTGAACTCAACTACACTTTTCTATCCTAGTCCGAGACTTAGCTATGTAGACTAGAAATCAAGACTCATAATTTTGATCACTAACATTGACAAACATGCTTGAGATAGCAACGCATGCGAGGTAGACCGAGCTATGCTCTAACAAACTCAAACCGTATGCTTCGTAAACATGGTCTGAATATATACATTATTCACAATGGACTCACATTTTATATATCTTTGCAGGAAAAAAGAGAGGGTAATTTGAGTTATAATTGCAAATCAAATACCTTCCATTTGTTCAAAAAGTGGAACTAAAGCTGAAATGTTAAAACTCGATTTAGCTAGTAGTCCAACTTCAAATTGATGCAAGTTGATGCAAAATGTGATTTTCATATATATAGACTAGTACTTGATCATTCTATAATATATTCTTCAAAACTCAAATAGAAATAAAAAAAAAATAGACAAAAATGAAAAATAGATGTGTAATAAACGGTAAAGTGTAATGCGCGACTCCTACACAATAAACATTTTACTAAACCAACTTCAACAAACTTGAGTTTCCCAATCAAACAAGAGTTAAGGAGTCGATGAACTGATACGCGTTAAGCTTTATGCCTAAACGTGATCTCAGTGTACGAAAACCTCCAGGTTGTACATCAGAAAAAACCTTGAAGATCTTGTCTTTTAGATTATAATAGATATACTTGTTTGATATTTGCAAAACTAACATTAGCGAATCTTGTTCAATTTCTTCAACAAACAAAACATCGAAGTCTGACCAATGTTCGCCTAACAAATAACTTTCATTAGTATCAGGTAATTCAATAGCTAACGGTTCGAGATTTACATGAAATCTTCTGCTCCAACCAGTATAATCAATCTCCATCTCAAGTATATCAAATTCTGTACTACCATAAACCTTCGTAGTAAGATACAAATGCCCTTTGCACACATCAAAGTACAAAATATTTTCACGTATTCCCTCGGGAGATGGTGGCATCCGCATTGTCTTTAATAGTTGTTGATTTATATTAAAATAGTAGGAAATACCAATTGGTCCTACAAATAATATATTAGAGAGAGTCTAGTCCAATTGACCTAGTCAATTGTCTGTTTGGTCCTATTTGGTAATATAAATTATAATTTTGTCCTAAAAATTGTAGTTTGGTCCTAGGGTGATGTCATTGATGATGTAAATGTCATCTTGTAGTGGCAGAAATACCCTTTTGGATAATGATCATATATATAGTCAAAAAGTAAGAGAAAAATAATCATTCTCAGATTTACTTTCTCTCTCCTATATTTTCAGATCTAGAATTTCTCTCTCTCTCTTTTTCTTTTTTATTTTCTTCCTGCTAGTGATGAAGAAGATGAAGATGATGATGAACGATTCTCTCTTCTCTCTATTTTTTTCTCTACTAGTGATGAAGAAGATGAACGATGATGATGATGAATACGATAAAGTTTTGCGTTTTTTTTTTTTGATGTTTTGCTTCTGTTTTGATGATGAAGACGGTGAGGTTGAAGATTCTGCTGCTATTTATGATGATGATGAACCTTTATCATCTTACATGCTTGGGTAAGTTCCGGATCTACAAAATAAGATGAAGATGACGGAGTTCATTTCTGGAATGAACTCTGGTTTGTGATGAAGATTTTGATGTTTTTCCGTTTGTTGTTGCTGCTGATGATGGAGAGGATGAAAATGATGAAGATGAGTTGTTATTGCTGATGAAGAAGATGAAGATGACGGAGTTCATTTCAGGAATGAACTCTGGTTTGTGATGAAGATTTTGATGTTTTTTCTTGATGAAGATAGATTTATGTTTTTCTTCATCGTTGCTGCTGTTATTGTTGAAGATGATGAATTTGATGAAGTTCATTCTTGAAATGAACTCTGTTTTCTTTGAATATGATGATGAAAACGATGAAGACGATAAGATGACGATAGATTTATGTTGAAGATGACGATGAAGACGATAGATCTTGATTTTTTGATGTTTGCTGCTCGTGTTGAAGATCTTGAATTTGATGTTGTTGTTGATGATGAAGAAGAAGAAAACGATGACGACGATTTCATGGATCTGTTGTTGCTGCTGTTTGAAGAAAATGAAGATGATGAAGATGATGTTCATTTCTACGAACGAACTCTGATTTTTATGGATTTTTTTGTGTGTGTTCATGTAAAGAATGAACTCTGTTTTTTTAGGTTCTTATATGGAGTTCATTTCTGGAATGAACTCTGTTTTTTAGGTGATTATATGGAGTTTATTTCTGGAATGAACTCTTTTTTTTAGGTGATTATATGGAGTTCATTTCTCGGAATGAACTCTGGTTTTGTAGGTTTTTTATATGGAGTTCATTTCTGGAATGAACTATGGTTTTTTTATGTTTTATATGGAGTTCATTTCTGGAATGAACTCTGGTTTTTTTATGTTTTATATGGAGTTCATTTTTAGAATGAACTCTGTTTTCTTAGGTTTTTATATGGAGTTCATTTCTGGAATGAACTCTGTTTTTCTTAGGTTTTTATATGGAGTTCATTTCTGGAATGAACTCGGGTTTTTTGGTGATTTCTGAAAAAATAAGTAGAAATTAACAGGAATTCATTTTGACGAATGAGTTGTTACAAAAAATAAGTAGAAATTAACCCGGAAGGGTGCTTATGTCCATTTAATATTTTTAAATAATTATGGACTAAACAGTAAAGGCGTTTGACCAAAGGACTAAACTGACATGGGCCCATCTAAAAAAGGACCAAACGATTATTTTCCCAATAAAATATAATAATTCAGGACCATATGTTGATGGCATCCGGTGCATCGAGCCTTTCCAGAAGCCACCAGAGGTAATAAAAGGATGAAGGTTTTCTAACATATGTTCTCCAGAAACACTCCAAGACTCCGTTTTTGAAGAATATATTTGAAAGTGCTAGTAAAACATCCCAGCTTCATGGCCAGTAACTTGCACAAAAATCACTTTATAATAAGATGATTTTATAGGATCAAAAGCTAAACTAAAGTTGTGAATGAGATATGAATTGCAACTGAAGTTAATTGATGGTGGTAGAGGAAGAATTTTATCATGGCCAGTTGTTGGATTGCAAATGTGATAGTTACGTTTACCAGTGTGACAATGAACAAGACCATTACAAGATTGTAGAATCTCTAAATCGATTGAAATATTTTTCAAGAAGTTTAGGAGTCTTGATTTAACAGGCATAGCATTGATGTTGGATTCGTCAACAACTAGGAATTGTTTGTGCGGGATTGGACAGCAAGTAAAAGAAATTTGGATCTTCTTAACTTGTATACTAGTATACAAATTAAGGATTCAATCATTATATTTTTTTTGTCTTGGAATTTGGTAAAGTCTCATTAATAGCTTTTTTTTTATGTTGCAATTTGATAACTTTTATTGGAAAGATAGTTATCGTGGGGAAATGTTTTCATGTTAATTAGAAAACTTCAATTCCGTTTTTACCCTTATTTACTTTTTATAGTAATACGTTAGAAGATTTATCAAAAAGAAAATTTGGTAAATATGCATTTGGACGTATGCCGCACATGATGACTAAGGTGTTTGGCTAAATAAATTAGGGAAGATTATGGACTTTCTTTAAATTATTAACTTAACTAGATACAAAATCCTATTGTTTTGATAATTATTTTTCTCCAAGAAAAATAGTGACGATACATATAAACAACTAAAGTTAAGGGTTCCCAAAATACTCTCTAGAAATCTTTAATGTAATATTTTTAGATATCCCGAATTTTGATAGTTACCAATTTAAAACCTAATATGCCGAAGGAAATAAATGGGAAAAAATCGCATCAAACTTAAAAGATAAAATGGAGAAGAATAAAATATTTGGTTTATGCAAAATAATGTTCACCATCAGATTAGACACATCCTACACAGATGTGCGGACATCACTTATTCAGCATTAATTAGGAGTTATTTGCTAAACATACAACTAGGTCCCACTGTAATAAACGATTCAATCCACCTTTCATTTCCTATCAGGATAAAATAACCATTAATCAATAAGAGTGGAGTAGGTATTTACGTTTCATTGGTATTTAATATTGGATTAACCTAGATTATTGCATTTTCTATAAATGATCCCTAAATCCAAGGTGAAAAGTAGAGTATTTAATGTCCCTTAACGTATGCCCTGATATACAAGTTAATAGAACCCAAAAAATTTGTATGAACAATCCTGGGATGCGATGATTGCAGTTTCGAAAACAATTGTTTTGAAAACCATTGTTTTGAAAATAATTTAGATACAACAAGAGGTTTAACCGGTAGACGCAATAAAATTTGTGTTAGGATGTCAGTATTGCTACTTTGCCAGCCATAACAAATGATGATAAAGTAACAGTCACTGTGTTACCAAAATCATCATTTGAATTCAAAGAACAATTGGTGCTTAAGAGATTTGTAAGAGAAAATTGATCATCCATTGTACCTTGAATAAAAAGATCTTAGAACAGAAAAGAAATACTTGTAGAGAATGAACAACTCTTCATGTATTTATGGCGATAAAGACTTCAAGTTACTCTTGACTGTCTTGAGTCTTGGCAGACTTGACTGATTCATTGCGTTCTTTCATTCATGAATGTGCCTTGAAAACATGTCTATGGTGATTTGTGACAAACTTAAATGCATTTCACTTTTATTCAAAATCAAAGTCTCGTAAATTGCGCCAGAAGTCCTAGAGATAGTAGTGGAGAAGTTGAACAATGCCCACGAAACTGATTTGCACATAATGTTCAAATACAGTATGGACCGTATGGGCTTCTTCAGACTTCAGTGTATGCGGACATCAGCAACTGCTTTGGTTTTGTGTTTGATATATATGCAATGCAAAAATTCCATTATGCTTGGTATAAACACATATTTGTGCGAAACTTCAACCTTTTGTCAGATTTCTTAAGAGCAACAACTCATCCAAAATCAGTTCAACAATGAAAAGTTCTGAAAGGCCTTTAAATTGAAACCATTGATTGTCTGTTTTCTAATTATTTTCCGCATAAGTACGAAGTACAACGAACATCATAAATTACTCTTTTTTTTTTGACGCAAAAGATGAAAGATATTTCATTACTTAAGAGAGAGTTACAACACTGTCTGAATCCTTCGGTATTGCATGAGCAATAAAGTTTGGAGGATTGACCTTCCAAGTCTCCGAGACTCTAAATATCCTAGAGTGCCTAGCTAAAAGATCCGCTGGCTTATTACATTTGCCATTAATAAATTTGCAACTCCATAATGGATTGTTGCGAAGTGTGTTCTTAATTACTAGAAGAATAGTATACTGATTTTCCCAAGCTGCCTTGTGATGGTCATGAAGGACTGCTTCCACTACTACTTGCGCATCCAACTCAAAGCAAACATGTTGTAGTCTTAACTCTTCATCCCATTCCATGGCTAGCAGCAACCCCTCACTTTCAGCTTGTTCCGCATTCTCTAGTCTGTTTGCATAGGAGCACTTTGCTTGCTCGAAATTACCTGCAAAATTACGCACAATTAGACCAATTCCTGAGTGATGTAAATTGTTAGTTTTTTTTGTATGCAGCATCACAGCAAATAGAGTAATAAGGATTAGAAGATGGTATCCAATGACTCAGAGCGTGAGCACTAGTTGGTGCTTTTGTTGAAGCAGTCTGTGTCTGCTTTCTCTTCATCTCTTTTCCTGTTAGTTCATTTAGATGATGAATACTTCTTATTACCGTGACTGGGTTTGTCTTGACATTCTCAAAAACACATTTGCAGCGTGCTTTCCATATATCCCAAAGGGTATTAGCCATCTTCACTACCCAATTTTCAACTAGCTGATTCATTGGATCCGTAAACCAGCTACTAATCCAATCTGCAACCGAATTGTTATGGGCTTGCGCGCTTCTACTATCTCAAGGAGTTGCTAGGAGTACAGCTCTAGAGAAATGACAGTCTCTCAAAATGAGAGATGTTGTCTCAATGCTTTGTTGACAGATCGTGCATTGTTCTCCAGTGTATCCTGTTTGTCTAGCCAATCTCTCACTGCTTGGAACTATGTCAGTGAAACACTTCCAGATGAAGTGTTTAACTCGCGGGAGAGTATCCATTCCCCAAATATGCTTGTACACATTGGCAGTGTTTTCATCATAGATTTCTTGCATGTTGGTTTTGAGTTACATCAACTTGTTGTAGGCCGACTTAACTGTGAACTAACAGTTGCGAGTCAAGGTCCAGATTAATCTGTCTTCTCTAGATACAGTTAAACGAGTCTGAAAAATCTTCTCAGCATCTTCAGGTTTGAACAATCTTCTGACAATATCTACCTTCCAGGATTTGGTGTGTGAACCAATGAGATTATTTACTGTGGCATATCTTTGAGCTTCATCACTATCCACTTCTGGTACTGGAGGTGAATGCTTGCATGTGATCCAATTGTCTTTCCATGTTTGAATTTTACTGCCATCTCCAACGATACAGAAACTCCATTTTTTAACAAAATCCATCATCCCTTGTATGATGTTCCAAGCCCAAGTTGAGTTCTTTTTCTTATTTGCATGAAGAGCATTAGTGAGAGGAAAATATCTCTCATTTAAAGCTATAGCCCAGAGCTGTTGTTGTTGTTGACATAACCTCCAAGCAGCTTTTGCTAAGAGTGCTTGGTTAAAGCACTGTAGGTCACGAAAACCTAACCCTCCTGTTGCTTTGTCTCTGCACATTCTTGGCCAACGAGTTATATAAATACCTCCTCATTGCGGTTTATTCTCCCCAGAAATCCCTCTGTATTTTGTCCATCTCTTTAATAGTGGTTTCTGGGATCTTGAAAACTCCCATATGGTGTGACGATATGGCGTTAAGTACGTGTTTCATCATGACTGATCTTCCAGATTGGTTGAAGAATTTCATGTTCCATCTTTTAAGCCGAGATTTCATGTTACTTACCAACGAAGAAAAAGATAAGGTTTTCCCATCATACATTACTCATTTTATTGCAAATTACTAGTATTATTTATTTTTTTGGGCGAAGTTAGAAACCTGTGTTGTCCATTAATGAGTCAATAAAGCATGAAACAAAACTTCATTTTATTGCTTTGATTATTTTACCTGATGAAGAGGTATGACTACCCAACAGACTGAATTGGTGAAGAATGAGCCACTTCTTTTCTCCATGAGTAGTAACGCATGCATGCTAACTCATTTAATATACATAAGTTTCAAAATCCATGCGCTATGTAAACTGGGATTTCTAGGGACATTCACTCTTCAGAGTAGACTTTTTTTCAACCGTGCTATTTAGAATGACCTTCCTAGGTGCGGACCATTAGAGGCAGACCAATTTGGTCTACCTCTTTTCCATCACCGGATCTAATAAGGATGGGTTTTAAGGTGTTAGTGGGGCCTGCACAATTTTATTGGATGGTTGGATTTCATTGGTCCACGATTTGACTATGAAATTTGGTCTATTTAGACAGCCTTCATAAACAGCTCTGGTAGCTAGCTCCAATACGTGGCAGGAGATGGACTAGAAAACAAGAAAAAACTGAAAAGTTGATTTATTGACTTTCATCTTCCCAGAAAATGATTAATTAATTTTCTTCAAACGTTGAATACAATTATTTTCTTCCGCCGTCTCCGTGTGATCTGTCATCTTCTTCCTTCTTCTCCTCCGTTCATCAGCCAAGAGAAAATCACCGTATGTTGGCTATACATATTACTCACCTGGAAGTGGGAAATGGAAAGAAAATGATAAACCAAATTCGAATCATCAAATCCACAACTAATATCATGCCACAACAGTAAACATGAACTTCCCTGTTTTACAACAAACCTTGACATTAGAAATCCCCAAGGCATTCTTTCACAGGTTTAAAGCTTTAGCTTTACTAAACCCTGATGTATTCCAAATTTGACTATTTCTTATTACAACTCTTATCTTCATGTCATTCTCAAATCAAAATTTTGGGTTTTTTTAAGAACCTAAAATCAAGCAAACCCCGCATAAAAAGAAATACATGTATCAGATTCTCATGTGATCCGTCACCTTATTCTAGTTTTAGAAGGATTTTTGAAGAGATTTGAATCTACGCAGTGAATTTGAAAAAGACCATCTCTCTACTACGCTAACGGTGTTATTCATCAATGTCTTTATAAACTTTGAAACTTAATTCGGATTATGATTTTGCGCAAGTAAGAAGAAGAAAACAGATAATGTATATCCAGAAAAAGAGAAATAATACAAATTTTATTTTATTTTATATGTTTGGAAGTCAACAAGTCAAAATTTTATATGTTTTCGTTTTTTTAGGTATGATGCGAGTAATTTGAATTTTTTGATCATTTCATGGAAGCATATTGGGAATTTGGGTGGTGTTTTTATTTTTGAAACATAAGGAAAGGAATTTATATCTTACTTAAAAGGAGATTACCTCTGAATATAGATTTTAGCCACTGAGTCATTTAAAACAAATTTGCGTGTTGTGCCTTCCTTTTTCTTATAAAGAAGTTGACAATGCACAGGACTAAAACTGAAATCGTCAAAACATAATGAGGTATTAGCTGTCCGAACTTCGATCTGATGTTTAATATGCTAGCTAATTCCAATATACAATGCTTAGCCTTCTACACTCACTAAGAACTCTTTGAGGCATGATTTTAGATACACAACAATGGTGCCGACTTTCATAACCTATCGCCAGATTTACGCACTGAAGAAATCGGAAAATCTTTCAGAGATATATCATATTTTACATTACCATGGTCATGTTTTTCTTGTCAAAATATTGTTTTGTGTCACAGCAGATGTATTTTTCTGTATTTGCCCTTCATGCTATATCAAAGTTGTTTAACACAACTACAGTTCGTAAATAGATATTCAATTATCCTTGTTTAAGACAATATGCTTGATATTCCGGCCAGTTTCTCTTCTACTAAAATAAGAATCTTTATGTATAGAATGATTTCTTGCTTCTTTAGATAAATAGAATGATTCAAAAGATATGTGAAATGTCAAGGTAGCACAAAGATAACACATTCATTATAAATAGAAAAACAAAAGAGATACAAAGATGAAAGATGCAATACATAGCCAAATACGCAAGGAAGCTGACGAATGGATGCATTATAACAAAATAGAGCTTTAACAGATGGTTGCTATTAAATAGACTTATAGACATCTCACCAGAATAAGCTTCAACAGACTCTTGCATTGCTTGACATCAACCAAGGTAAGACATAAAGGAAACGATGAAAAAAAACAACAACTAATCAAACAGAAGCAAGGGAGTCAGTACATAGATGCGCATTAAACGTAACCCCCCATTTAGGTTCCCATCCAATATATTTTGCAGGCCATATAACATAAATAATGTGGCTTGAATCTTTTAGATCGAGAGAGACAAACATGCCAGCAACTAGCAAAACTAACTTGAATGAATCTGTTTTGTTTTCTCCAACAAGCAAAACACTGAACCAAGGGCAACGGTCATCTTCATCATAATATGTACTATATGCTAGCGCGCCGAGATCTACATGATAATTTTGCTCCAACCAGTATGACCGATCTCCATCTCAAACATATCAAATACGTAAATGTAATCATTGTACCTATAAAAATCATTCTTGTAAATAAGCCACAAATGCCCTTTATACTCACCAAAGTACCCAACTTCACTCAGTTCATCTGGAGGTGGCATCGGCATTGTATTTAATAGTCCTTCATCTATATCAAATATAATAATTGTGACCTATTCGATTCTGGCATCCAGTGCAACGAGCCATTCCAAAAGACAACTGATAAAATACAAGGACAAGAGAATTCTACCATATGTTCTCCAGAAACCCTCCAAGAATCCGTTTTTGAAGAGTATATTTCAATATGATAGTTACATATACCATCAATTAGAGAACCACGTCGCATATAAATCACTTCATAAAAAGATGATTGGGCTTTTTACAAAAGTAGGCCTGTTTTTTTTTGTGCTTTTCAAAACTAGGCTTGTCTTTTTATTTACTGCAAAACTAGGCAAGTTTTAACCAAAAGTGATGGATGGAAAGTTAGCACCGTTAGCTGTAACTAAAAAGACCTAAAAGTCATTTGAATCGGTTATTGTGACCCAACCAGATGTGTGTTGACTCTGTATACGTCACTCATAGTGCGCACGTGGCACCGCTTACGTGGCACCGCTTACGTGTCACTCTTATCTTCTTCTCCATAAATGAACATCTCCACAATCACATAATTCTGCTTCTCTTCATTTTCAGATCTGAAAAAATGGGTGGTGGTATGAATGATAAAGCAAGTACTTCAAGTAGCATGATAGTGTGTTTAATGTGTGAAATGGAAGAAGATCATGAAACAAAGGCATGTCCATGGGTTTATTCAAGGTGCAAAGATGTACCTTGTAATGGAGTAAGAGCTTTGTTGAGGTCTAAAACAGATGTAAGTAATGGAAAGTTGTTCTTGAAATGCTTGAATCTTACCTGCAACTACTTTGAGTGGTTTTCTCAAGCTTCTTCCCATTCTTCAGCACTTCTAATCAAGCTTCCATCAGCTCATGGTTGTATTGCCTGTGGAGAAGACAATCACAGTGTTACAAGTTGTCCACTGAAGCTTCAAAAATGCTTTAAAGACAACTGCAACTCTCAATTAGAACTGAAGATATGCAAAAATCAACATAATTTCAACATAGCATACCTTGTGTGCAAGAAGAAATCCTGTGATGCATTCAGATGGGTTTCACATGCTCTTGTCATTGAAAGCAAAGAAACAATGAAGGGTAAAGTGTATGAAATATGCAAGGAATTTAAGAAAAATCTGAAAATGTAGCCTGCAACAATTTTATAATAAATTTATTTTAATTTCAGAACTTGCATTGTCTTACAAAAGCATCCATTCATCCATTCACAAAAGACCATAACCAAATTTAAACACAAAATCAACCATATTGTTCAGATCCAGTCACAACAAAAGAGACCAACACAAACATAGAATCAGATTTTCATGTACTTCTTTGGTTTCTTCTTTCCCTTTGGATCTGCAACCGCGAAGGTGACTTTGTTGTTGACAGATCCAACATGTTTGTTAGTCTGATTGGAAGCAGGTTGAGAAGAAGCCTTTCTCTTACTCCCTTGGCCTGATTTTGCAGCACCTTGTTTAGAAGATTCAGCAACACATGTTTTGGAACTGTTGTTGTTCTTCATTCCATCCTTAGCAGTAGTAGATGCACCTGCAGAAGCACTAGCAACTGGTTTCTTTCTGTTGTACTTTCTTTTTGATGGTTCAGGGACATAAGGTGTTGATGTTGAGCCATCAACACAGGTTCTAGGCTTGTTTCCCTTTGGATTCTTTCCAACCTCTCCACCACCACAAGTTACTGCATAGTGACCATAAATTCCACACTTCTTACACTTTCTCATTTTCTTCACACTTCCAGCTTCATCATAAGAAGGAATCCTCTTCTTCCTTGGCCTTCCAGTTTTCCTTATGATAACAGGAGGGTTAATGAACTCTACCAGTATATTCTACACAAAGAAAGAAAGAAAGAAAGAGAAGATATTGGTTAAGATATGAAACCCTAAAAGAATCTTTGTTATTATTAAATATTTATTGCACAATAATCAGTATCTTTATCTTTAATAAAACTAATGCTATTACCCAGTCAATTTCAGCTGACAGTGGTTCAAACTCTGGAGCATATGTCTTTTTGTAGTATTCTACACTATACACAGGGTCACAGTAGCTACAACATGAAATCAGACAAGCAAATCCACAAATTATCAGTTTACAATCAAACTTGAGCAAGGAAAAATAAAGGGAACATAACAAATCAAAACATGGGAATGAAACTCTAGAATGAAAAGAGAGTGTGACTTACTCAGCCCAGTTTGGTCTCAAAGGTGTTAAAGCACATACAACATGTTGACATGGAAATCCCCTCAGCTGTCACTGCAAATAACTACATGTCTTTTTTGGGAAGATCCACAATAAACACAGCATCATGAACACTTCTGACCTCATACACCTTTCCCCTTACAGCTCCAATCAACTCAAACATATGATTTAAGTCCTGCATCTTTGTAATCAACTTCATTGTCTTTGGAACTATCTGACCATCCTGCCACTTTTCACTTTCATTCCTCCTCTTGAAGAAAAGACCCATCACCAGTTTATTATACATTTGTGCAAGTGTAATGATAGGCTTATCCCTGAAGAGATTTTCCATGTTGTTCAAAGATTCTGAGAAATTATTGTTAATGTGCTCACACTTGCTATCATTTGAGAAATGAGACCTAGACCAGCATTCAGGTTTTTGATCTAGGAGATACAGTGCAGCTTTTTCATCCTCAGCAAACAATTTATCCATGTGTTGCTAAAAAAACATAAATAGTATCAAACTCATGTTTGTAATACTTGCAATTACATTATATTGTTTTGAGAAATGAGCAAACCTGGTAGTGTCTCTTCTTGTAAAATTTGGCAGCATTCCAGAAATGAGTGTGTAATCTGTATGACTTGAAATACTTCTTGAAATTCTTCATCAAATGTAGCCAAGTAATAGTTAGTCATTGAACTGATATTATTAGGAAATAGATTAACAATAATATAACATTACCTGAAACATAAATAGTATAACATTACCTGAAACATAATCTGTGCTCATCCAAGCAGAAGTATTTTTCACAAGCTTCACTAATCCCCTTCTGCTTGTCTGATATAATGGTGAAATGCAAGTCTTCACCCAGTATAGCTTTCAAGTCTTTGAGAAATATCTTCCAGTTCTCAATGGTTTCATTCCTACACACCATTATACCAAGATGAACTAAACCATTCTGACCATCTAGACCTGTTGCATCCAGTAACACACCACCATACTTCCCATACAAATGGCAAGAATCCAATCCAATGATTTTCCTACATCCATCCAAGAATCCTTTTATAGCAGGCTTGAAGCAGAGTGTCATTGACAAGAACGTGTTGTCTGTGCTTCCATATGAGAAACTAGCTACACTACCAGGCATTTTTTCCTGCAATTACAACAAAGTAATGTTAATGCCATATAATTTGTAATATTAAGTCATGTTGCTCTAACTAAAGACAAACATTAACAAACAAATAATAAAACAATGTTACCTTCACCATTTCACAGAATGCAAGAATTTTCTTGTACTGCTCCTCATAGCTGCCATAAAGATTCTACAACACAATATTTCTTGCTCTCCAGGATGTATGGTACTTAATGTTCACCTTCATTGTTTTGTTGAACTCATTTGCCAATGACCCAGGATCAGGGATGTTGTTTTTGTTGCCAAGAGTATCCAACCTTTCCATGTACCAATCAGCTACAAATATTGGATTTGCAAATCTGTTCTCCCCTTTAACATTTCCATTGCATGTGTGCTTCAGATTCCAACTTCTCAGAGTAAATGTAGTTCCTTCACCCTTCATAACTCTTCCATAAATGAACATAAGACACTTGGTCTTCTCATTATGAATGCACTTTACCCTAATCTTGTAGTTGTTTGAATCACTAAACTTAACCTGATGTTTATGCTTTACACAGTGGCCTCTCAAATGCTTCTGGAATGCTTTCTTGCTGAAAAATTTGCTTCCCTTCACTAGGATGTAAGGATCCACTTGTTGAAAAGTAACTCCCTCAGGGAACATCTCCTCAGCTTCCTCCTCCTTAAAATGTTGTGCATGGTCTTCCTCAAACTGGGTGTTATCATGAGGCTTTGAACATTTAGGCTTTGAATATTTAGGCCCATCGGTCTTGTTGCTTTCTGATACTATAAGTTCAAGCCCATCAGTCTTGTTGGTTTCTGATATAAATTCCCAAAAACAAATGATTCAGTTAGAGTTCAAACAAACATAACAAACAAACAAAAAATAAGAAAAACAAAAGACTACAAAACAAATGACAATTTACCTTCTTCTTCTCTGTCAGAGACCAAGTCCCCATAATGGTCATCTACAAAACCACAGAGACAAGTGCATTAGTACTACACAAATCTAAAAATCAAACCCTAAATTTTAAAAAAAAGACAGAAGCAATGAATTACCTTCCTTGTCATTCTCAACCTCCACCTCCCCAAAGTTTGGATCACCACCATCACTTTCAGCATCATCACCATCACCATCACTTGCAGCATCCTTATCCTCACTTGCACCATCATCACTTATCTCACTTGCAGTACCATCTGAAAGATACTCATTCTCAACTTTTTGTAGAAACTTATTGTAACTCTTGATATCTTTCTCTTCACTGTCTTTGTCTAATATATTTTTCAGGACATACTCATCATCAGGATTACATTCATCTTCTTCTACATTCTTCAAATGCAGGACATACTCATCACTTTTCTTGTACTCTTGGGCAACTACAAACAAATCTTCCACCACTTCTGCTTGTGTTGTAGCTTCAACCCAAAAGTCATGATTGAAGAATTCCTCAAATCCAGGTATCTCATTAACTTGTTCAGCTCCACCAACAGTACTGTGTTGAGTCAATTCTTCAGGTTCAACTACACTAGCTTCCAACACAGGATTATTCTCAGCTACACTAGCTTGTGTTTGCTGAGTAAACTGTGGAATATAAACATCTCCATCGTCAACATATTCATCAGAAACATCTTCATTACCAGCTAAATAATGAATACTTTAGTAAGATTCTTCTTCTTCATCCTAGGTATTCTTTGACTTCTTCTAACTGTCTTTCCATCCCTAAATCTCTTTGTTACTGTCTTAGGTGATGAACCACTAGAACCAACTGGTTTAGGTGGAGTCTTAGAGACTGGCTTCTTTGGAGTCACATTCTTTTTGGGTGTCATCTGTGGTGGAGGAGGCTGTGAATCTGCAGTAACCTGAGATACATCTATCTCACCATTCTCATCTAGTGGCATCACTTGCAAATACGATGTAATCCAACCATGTTCATATTGAGTTGCATTTTCCCAGAAAAACCAAAACTCTTCATCATTAATGATGTTTGATGGTAGGCATGGATCAACATACCATAGAAGGTCCAACGTCTCCCTACTGGTTAATCTCAACATATGACAAATCCTAGACTTTAACTGATTTATACCCATATCTTCTCTGGACAAACCCTTAAACTCAAAACACATAGCAGTGTTGATTAGATCCTTCACCTTAATATCTCTGGTTGGAAATATGTCCTGTTGAACCTCATTTATAACCTCTTTAACCACTTTCTTTCTACAATTAAGTACAACAAAAAATATTTCAGACAAATTATGGAAAACCCATCTCAGACAAATTCTAGAACCATAACAACCCTAGAAATCAATTATCACACAAACCATAAAAAACCCTAGAAATCAATTTCAATTAATCATTATCAGCAGAAACCAATTTTGAAATTAAGATACCCTAGAAATTTATCAGTAGAACTTCATTATCAGCAGAATAAATTCGAACTTCATAAAAATTCTATAAACAGAGAAAACCCTAGAAATATAAACACCGACAAACCCAAATAAATCTACCTTACAAACAAAACCCATAATATGTGCATCACTGAAACGTTAAAATCAACCATGAAACCTAAAAAAACATATTAGGGTTTTTTGTTACCTCTCTGTAGAACGCTTCTTCCGTCTCGTCATCTTCACCAGCAGGAAATCTTCAATTTGTTCTTCGAATCTCAACTAACAAAACACTGTTTCACTGATTTATCTCTCTACTAAAAACCCTCTCTGAAGAACCCTCTCTGAAGAACAAGAGAGAAGAAGAAACTAAATGAATCGATTTATCTCTCTGTCTTCTGTTATTCCTTACACCTTCCCGCGCTGTCTAACATTGAAGAACTATCATGGCCGTTCAATTAATCCTAGACACGTCGTGTTAGTTAGATTAGGCTCTCAGATAGCAACACGTACACATCTTATCGAGACACGTGGACATCTTATCTAATGTGACTGATACACACGTGTGAAGGACATTTCAGTAATCTTACCACATCCATGAGATCTCCCTATATGATATTTTGGCGAGATATTGACGAGTCAACGCGATAAATTGACCGAGATAGTTAAAGTGGATGGAATCCGTTTAACTTGCCTAGTCTAGCAATAAATAAAAAAACAGGCCTACAAACGAAAGTGAGGGTCCAAAACATGCCTATTTCTGCATATAATCCAAATAATAATTTTCTTTATATTTGAGCTTGTGGAAATTTATGTCACAAGAAAAACAGCTCTCATCAATCATATATAATACTTGATAATTATAATTTATTTATTTTTTTGTAAATATATGATAGATTGTTGCAAATGTTTTGTAATTCTTCTTTATAATTACAAGTTACAAAAGAAACCAAAAGAAAAAAGGAGACCAGATAAGAAAAATGAACGGCAGAGGAGACTGCATCAAAGACATTTTTACTTATTGCAGCAAAACCACATCAAAATGATTCATACAAAACTGGCAGTATATACAATATGTCTGGCGGTGTCGTCATCTCTTAAGCCATTGGAAGCTCTGTATTGCCTTTGCCATTCCTGGTTTCTTCCTCTCAACCCTACGTGAATCTCTCGTCAAGAAACCCTCTGGAATTTGATATATGAAACATTAGCTAACAGCAAATAAAAAGATCAAGAAAGCATGACAAAAGACCAGTCAGAAATTTGTTGCAATACTCCGAATACCATAAACCACAAAACAAATGCCCCACACCTGCAGTTTGGTTCTGAAAAGAATATCACAATCTGAAAAGATTGTGAGAAAATGATGAAGTTTAGTTCTGCAACTTTACCAGTTTGAGGTATGGACGCAGGCCAGGTTCCCAGTTTTCAAGGCTCTACCGATATCTAACTCTGTATGGCAGTGCATGGCTCCCACTTCTTAACTACTCGTAGTATATAGTCGGCTATAAAACCCGGTGCATCATTTTCACTCTTCTCCAAGACAAATAAAAGTGAGCAAATGTATATACAATACCTTAGACATGTAAATCTAATCTCTAATTTCAGGAGTAACAATTATTACCCAAGAAACCACCTCATTGAACAGCACATAATTTGACATCTCAAAGGCCAAGGGTCTTTGTCTCACAAAATAGGCGTCAAAAGATTTATCATTTCAGAACTTAATTAGTTATGTTTCCTTTTTCTATATAAAAAAAAAGGGTTGGACCCAGACACGTCCTATACTCTTTGAGCCTTTTCCCTAAGCACCAAGATCACTAATAGGGGTGCAAATTTCTCGGGGTGTACGGAACCATTAGGAAACATCCCGAAGTAAACTGATACTCTCTATTAGCAGTCTTGCTCCACACTTCCTTTCTTTTTTTCTTTACCATAGGTCATCAACTTGCTTTAATCGTGTTTTGGCAACTTCCTCTTGTTTTCTGCTCTCTTTCGACATTTGCGGATTTTCTTATTAAAACGGGTGTTTGTTTAATTTTCATAAGAAATTGTCATGTAACGGGATTTTGAGAGGGTGGTGCCCCATAGCCAGTCCAGTGTCTTCCGATAGCTGCTTGCTTTTATTAGTGATTAGTGATAATTTAGTTAGCTTAATCATGTAATTAGTCGTTAATTCAATTGTAATGTGGGGGTAGGATGTAACCATCTGGGGGCATTTTAGCCGTAGGATCTATTGAGTGAGGTTGAGCTTTATAAGCTCAGCTCTGTAATTGTTAGGGTTATGAAAAAGAAAGTTAAGAAAAGAGCTGCTCTATCAGGAATGAGGCAGTGACTGTTCTCTCAGGAATGAGACAGTTTTGATTTATTGTTAGGGTTCTTATATCAACAATTTGTTTATCAGCGTGAGTCTCGATCCAATCTCGTTATTGTACATCCCAGTACATAACAATTGGTATCAGAGCAGCCATGATCCCTTGAGGGTTCGGTGGATTGGGAACTAATTTATGCATATAAGGAATTAAGTAATCTTCGATTGAAGTAAAACACCGAAGAACTTGGTAATTCTCCATATCGGGACCAAAATCTCATGAAGCGGTTGGTTCTCATCAATGAAGCAGAAAAGAAGCTGGAGTCTGCTTATTACTCCAATTTCAAAGTTGCTGAGGTTATAGAAACAACGGAGATGGAGGAGGAAATAAACAACGGAGAATTGGTGGAAGAAGACTCAACTAACTCAGAGTTGGTCACTGATTTCGGCTGTAATCTATCGCTACCATTAGAAGAAGAAGGGGATGATTATCTTGACTTAGAGTTGATTCCGTTGTCTTTCTTTGATGAAAATGAGGAGTCAGTAGAAGAAGGAAAACCCATCCCTTATTTCAGTCAATTGATTGATAATATGGGCTCCCAAATTGAAATTGTTGCCAGCAAGAGGGTAAGGAGCTTCGACAACCAGAATCCTGATACATCGTTTGAGAGGTATTACGAGCACTCGAAGGATTCGATTACTCACCTCAAACTGAATTGTAAGAACAAACTTTATTCCCATCTTGATTTTACTCATTCCATATTTGATCGTGGAAAATGGTTTGATGGGTCAGTTTTGACAAATGATTACAAAGGGAATTTTGTTTATGAGTTAGGTTTTAAACATGGGTTTGGATTCGAATTGATGTTCATGAATTCTTTCGCATTTGTATTGGTTCAAAATGGTGATATTGCTGATGTAGGTAAACTGTTTGGTACAATGTCTAAAAGAGAGAGAAATTTGTTTGAGTTTCTTTAAAATAATGGGTACCAATTGGATTTATTGCTTGAAATTATACTTACCAAGGGAGGTGAAGGCTGTGACACTTGCAAGTAGTTTGATCCTGGTAGAAAGATGTTTTTGAAAATGTTAAGAACAAGTAATATATCCAGGAGTACTTCTACAGTTTTGTGTGTGATCAAGGTTGACAGTGAGAAGACTCATCGAGTGTTTGGTATGTGTGGACAAGACTCAATAGAATGGCTGTGGATTCAGTTGGGAAGTTATGAAGCTGTCAGTGAGTTTATTCGAATGGCTGCTTCCATGGAAATTCACAAAGGGATGTTTGAACTGCATCTTGATGATCTCTTGCATCTTGTGTTGTTGTCTTGTGCAAGTTATGTTTCTTTCATGGTGATTCAAATTCAAAATCTAGATGTGATGATGCTGATAGATTTCTTGAAGTGGAAATTTAAAGTGTTTTCAATTGATTTAAAGAGTATGAGAGAGGGAGTTAGTTCAAAATGGTTTATCATTGTGATGTTCAGATTACTTAGCTTGACTGCCTGTAGAAGTAGTAAACTGTTCTTGGAGTGGGAAAGAAAGAGTGAGCAGTGCGTGTGTTCTTACTGCTATGAAACTTTCATTTTAAGGTTTAAAGGTATCCAGCAACCTTCATTTGATACTTCAACTATCTTCTATCATGGGTTCGGCCTACTACTCCTTAGTTCCCGTGTTCATCACCTATTGCGACCAAGGGGTAATAGTGGTATATATTCTTATCATCTGCTTAATGAATCTCTCATGTTATCAAAGAAGATATCCACCATAGTGACTGTAATCGGAAAAATATCACAGCAAGTTAAGAGTGGTTGGTATGTGCAGGGGGGAGCAAAAGGACAATAATGTGTGTGGTGTTACGGATGTGGAACTTTCAATCTAAGATCTAAATGTATACAACCACATTGGTTCAATGCCTCAACTATCTTCCCTCTTGGGTTTTGTCAAGTGACTCTTAATAATCTGGTTCGTCACATGTTGCAACCATGGGGTGTTGTTTTTGATCAACTTCTTATTGCTTATATACCAGTAACTCACTTGGCTTACCAACTTGTTGATATCTTGATTTTAACTGGTAGTTTTATCTTGTTCCATTGTCATTCTATGCTTCTTTCATTAGTTAGAAGTGATCTCAGACTTTTAAGAAGGCGGTTATGTTTGCATTATCAAATAACTGCACCTGTTCTCTATGGGGTTCATATTATTCTAGAGGAAGTTAAAATGGTAATTCTATACTCCATGTGTGATCTTCTGTCATCCTGCTATACTCTACATGAATCTGTGTGCTTCTATCGACCAATGTGGGATTCTATCAAGTTGGGATTCTTTACTAGGAGGACGGAACTCATCCAATACTTACTATGTTGTACATTCCAAATGTATTATTGTTGGTAGTACTGTTGAAGTGGAGATTCAAATTGTTTACACATGGTGTATGGCTTTTAAAGGAAGATGATGTGCTGAAGATTCTTTGGAATCAGTTTAAGTTTCTTTTAGTGCCTAGAACTCCAATTCCCAAAATTGCTCGGACTCCATTTGATCCCTCAACAGTTGAGTTCTTCTTGCACTTGCATCTGCTCACATCTGAAACCAGGGAGAATGTTTCCGTTCATGAGAAAGTTCTAATGGCAGAGTGGTATTCCAAACTGATGGGTATATACAAGTATGGTTCCACTTGGTATTGTCATATGAGTTATAATTTTATATGGGAGTTGGCATGTCAAACTGAGAAGAATAAATTCCGAATGACATCACAGTTGGTGGTTTCCGTGGACTGGGAAGTTACAGCAAGCTGTTATGTTAAACTCAGCTATTTAGTGGTGGTAATTCTTAATCAGGTTGAAATTTTTAATGCATATTCAGCTTATGCTAGTGAGATGATTACAAAGGAAACTCTGAATTCTGGTTGGATTGGGTTCTACTTCTTCAGTCATACTCGATATTCTTCTTCTTGTCGCCGCCAGAGGAGGGAATTCATATATCAACTTAAGAAGATTTTTAGCTCGTCAGAATTCCCTGTAAGAATAGTGGGAACTCATGTCGTAACTGTTACAGCCCACTTCCCAATCACACTGAGGTTGGTGGATTGCTTGTGGTGGAAGTTCAAATGGTACTCAATAAGTGTATGTGGTTTGAGAAATAGTATTGGTATTCAAGGGATTTTCATTGAGCTACCTGGAGCACCTGGTACTCAGGGTTGTAGTCGATGGTTTAACAGAGGAAGAATGCATTGGACAAGTTTTTGCGTCGTTTATGTTTACAATGGCACAAAAGTGAACGATTATGGAGGGATCTATATGATTACTAGAAAGTGGGAAACAGTGTGGAGCTCGAGGAGGTGCTTTGCGAATGGTGAACAGGGAAATGAGAATTCTGCCTTGGCTGGTCTTAACTCCTGTGTTTCGCAGTTGGCAGTCTTCCTGCGGTGGCAGTGGATAACAGTGCAAATCCCTGTAGAGATCCTTACTGTAGTTGTTGTGCAGTTACCGGAAACTAACTTGTTTTTGAAATTGCTATTATACGTGCATACCGAGCTGGAAGTAGTGAAGGTTATGGTCTCATTTGCTGTTGGGCATACAAACTCAAGATATTCCCAAACGTCAAATAAGCTTTTTACAGTGGAAGGTTTGTGCTGTTGTGAAGGAGAAAACACTTCAGTTTCAAGACGAATTCCCTGGGATTTTAATAAGAGGAACTGCTATTGGAACCTGCCCATCTGCACCTGACCAGGTACAAGACAACTTTGGACTGCAATCTTCATCCTTGAGGACAAGGATGTTTAAAAGGGGAAGGTATTGTCATGTAACGGGCTTTTGAGAGGATGGTGCCCCATAGCCAGTCCAGTGTCTGCCGATAGTTGCTTGCTTTTATTAGTGATTAGTGATAATTTAGTTAGCTTAATCATTTAATTAGTCGTTAATTCAATTGTAATGTGGGGGTAGGATGTAACCATCTGGGGGCATTTTAGCCGTAGGATCTACTGAGTGAGGTTGAGCTTTATAAGCTCAACTCTGTAATTGTTAGGGTTATGAAAAAGAAAGTTAAGAAAATAGCTGCTCTCTCAGGAATGAGGCAGTGACTGTTCTCTCAGGAATGAGACAGTTTTTGATTTATTGTTAGGGTTCTTATATCAACAATTTGTTTATCAGCGATCCAATCTTGTTATTGTACATCCCAGTACATAACAGAAATATTTTGTAAAAGGGTCGTATGTTTTTGATCATATTAGAGTCTGGGTCGTAGAACATACCGTTGATGTGTTTGGGTCAAAGACTCAGCCAAAGACCGTTAAGAAAATGTTAGTTGACTCTTTTTTATTTTGCCAAAGACCCTGACTTGTAA
Organism: Papaver somniferum; assembly: GCF_003573695.1. Taxonomy (NCBI): domain Eukaryota; kingdom Viridiplantae; phylum Streptophyta; class Magnoliopsida; order Ranunculales; family Papaveraceae; genus Papaver; species Papaver somniferum. Next base: position 1,316,269 of record NW_020627707.1, on the reverse strand, counting down.
TTGACTAGCCTTGACCAGTTTAAAATCGTCGAAACATATAGTTTTCTCACCCTTTTACATCTTCTTCCATGCCGGTTCTGTTTCAATTATTTTCAATCCTACTAGCCTATGTTAAATATCTATTAATATTCTCGTTTTTCTTCACATATGTTAAGGGAAGTAAATGCGTATTCTTCATCCAAAACGACCAACAACAGTAGGACTACTTAAGAGTTAACATACAGATTGGGTTGTTGGTGGGTCCTTGGATTTTCTCCATTGAGTCCATTGAATTAACAAACAGTTGTGTATTTCAAGTAGTCACAGTAGTAAATGTTGTCGTTGGCGTTGTAGTTGTAACACTACTTGTATATTTCTAAGTAACTTATTCTGTTGATGGTGTTATCCTCGTCAATTCAGCAATATAAACACCAACCATTTTAAGTAGTAAATGTTGTGGAACTAACAACTATCATCTACAATTCAGCACGTTCATCGAAAATGACCAGCCGAGTGACAATGACGAGATTTTGCAATCGCACTAATCTGTTTATACATATGCAGAATTACTCTTTTCTTTTCATGACAACATTCATCTACAAATACAGATAGTACTGTAAATCCCGCAAGTTTTATACGCATCAAAAGATGTTCGACGAAATGTCTCTGTAAGTTTTAATTAGACTTAGTCCATTGAGGTGGAGTTTCATCTAGTTAAATAGATGCTTGCTCTCAAGTAAGGTGGGATTCATGGTGACACACCTTCATTATTCATTAATTAAAATCCCACATAGCAATATATGTTTCTTAACGGTATGAATACGGCGGCGAAATCATCCCTTGTACCATTAAATAAAATCCCTAAGGAACTAGGATATATATATTCGTGAGGAAGTAACCAGGATTTACAGAAGTTTGTGGTAAGACTCAATTCTATTTCCGATCTTTACAGTGACGAGTTAAACAAGGAATTTTATGATGTACTAGGTTAATGTACTGGAACCTGGTACATCATATTGGCGAAAGCTACGCACCACGTAGGGTATATTTTTGCTTTGGGGTCGCTTGTGTAGTTTATGGAAGTGTTCTCACTTCTCAGTTTATCTTTGGTAATTACCGAGTTGCAAAAGGTATACTCCGAGAATGGAGTATTATTTTTATGGAGTCCTACCGATGTACATTATAAATAGAAGCTTAAATCCGTGGCACGTTTGGTTTTGCAAGTTCTTAGTTTTGAACTTTTCATCAGTCGCTCTGTTTGGTCTTGTTCTAAGTTTCCTTAGCATCATAGACATGGATCTATCAAAAAAGAGCGTCAATCCATGCATGAAACTCATGAAAGACGTGACGTTAAGCGAGTCAAAGAATAGCAATCTTGTATTCTCTCCATTTTCGATGGAAGCTGCTCTTGGGTTATTAGCTTCCGGAGCAAGTGGTGAAACCTTGAAACAGCTATTAGGATTTCTCAATTGTGAAGGTCTCGGCAATCTAAATTCTATTCACTCTAATCTCATTGACATGAGTGGCGAAACACAAACCGGACTTGAAGGTCCTAAACTGTCTTTCATTGGGGGTGTTTGGGTCAGCTCCTCTCTAAAACAAATACCGAAAAGGAAACCAATGACTGAAAATTGTACAGTATATGTTATCTGAGTGAAGACTCTCCATCGAATTGCGAAAACAAATACCCTCAAACCTAAGTCGTACGACTGTGACGATGTTTTATGTTAATTACAATACCCAAACTAGATATTTATAGGTAAGTTGGTAACCACAAATAATCCCATTGGAACTAAGATATATGTATTCGTCAGGAAGTAACCAAGATTTTCAGAAGTTAGTGGTAAGACTTCTCTTTCCGAGCTTTACTGTGACGAGTTAAACAAGGAATTTTATGATGTACCAGGTTAATGTACTGGAACCTGGTAAATCATATTTGGAGCATAGAGGCCATAAAGGCGCAATTTGGCTAAAGCTACGCACCACGTACAATTTTTCCTTTGGGGTCGCTTGTTCTCAGTTTAGCAATCAATCTATTTTTGGCAGTTACCGAGTTGCAAAAGGTATATTATTTGTTAGTTTTGCAATTTCTACATTATAAATAGAGGCTTAAATCCGTGGCACATTTAGTTTTGCAATTTCTTAGTTTTCAACTTTTCATCAATCGCTCTGTTTGGTTTATTTATTACTGGTTCTAGGTTTTCTTAGCATCATAGACATGGATCTACCAAAAAAGAGCGTCAATCCATGCATGAAACTCGTTAAAGACGTGTGGTTAAACGACTCAAATAATAAGAATCTTGTATTCTCTCCATTCTCGACGGAAGCTGCTCTTGGGTTACTGGCTTATGGAGCAAGTGGTGAATCCTTGAAACAACTATTAGGGTTTCTCAATTGTGAAAGTCTCAGCAATCTAAAATATATTCATTCTAAGCTCATTGACATGTGTGGCGAAACACAAACTGGACTTGAAGGTCCTAAACTGTCTTTCGTTGGCGGTGTTTGGGTCAGCTCCTCTCTAAAACCAGCTTTCCAAGAAGTTGCTCATGCAGTTTACAAAGCGAAAGCTGAGACTGTTGATTTCGCAAATAAGGTGCGCACGCAAAAATCCATATACTGTTGTTCATATTTGTGTTTTTTACGTTTGTTTTACGTTCTGTTTTCAGTATCATTTTCTTTGCTTGGACGTAATTCTTAACGTTTCGACAATTCTAAACAATTGAACGTACGTGACTTGGTTAGGGCATAGAAGTGCTGAAGAAGGTGAATGCATGGGCCGAAAAGGAAACCCATGGATTAATTCAAGATCTCTTTCTTACCTGCTGATGCAATCGATGAACGTACTGCATTCATATTGGCTAATGCACTCTATTTCAAAGGATCTTTTTACGAATATCAATTTGAACCATCACTAACTAAGATGTCAGAGTTCTATCTCCTCGACGGAAAAGAATCAGTAGACGTTCCCTTCATGTCATCAGAGACTGATTATCAGTATATTAGTTGTTACGATAGCTGTAAAATACTGCAACTCTCATACAAGATGGATTCATACAAAATGGATTCGAAATTCAATCCATATTTTTCAATGTACATAGTTTTGCCCGAGCAGCGCGATGGGCTCGTTGAACTTACAGAAAAGGTGAGCTCTGATCCGGCTGCATTTATGGATCAGTATCTCCCAGCTTATTTGGAATGGGTTCCAACAGGAGAATTCAAGATTCCCAAGTTCAAAATTTGTTTCGATTTTGAAGGAAAAAGTGTTCGCAGAGAGTAGGACTAGGATTGCCCTTTGATGAATCCAAGGCAGAGCTGACTGAGATGGTGAATCTTGACGATAACGGGAATCTTTATGTTTCAAAGGTTTATCACAAGTGTTTTCTTGAAATTGATGAATCTCGAACCGAAGTTGCTGCTTCTACGGCTGTTGTTGGGGATCTCATGTCTTTTTCCAGTGGTCCTACTCCTCCTCCCCCTCCTCCTGTCAATTTCGTAGCGGATGATCCTTTCATGTTCATAATCAGAGAGGAGCAAAGTGGTGCAGTGCTGTTCATGGGACATGTCCTCAATCCTTTATTAGACTAGTTACGACAGTGTATATATATATCTTGATCATTTAGATTTTGCTAAGCAGTTGCTTGTAATTTGAGCTTTTGGATGTTTATGTCACAAGAAAAATAACTCTGAATGTCATATACATAGTATTTGATAATTATAATCTAACTCCTTTAAAAATCCTAAGCTCTTTAGGCTCCACTTTGAACGGTGACCCTCACCCATTCACAGAATTGTTTTGTTCCACTTTTCTCAAAGGAGAGAAAAACAAGGAGTTTTTTTTGCTAAAAAAAGTAATTTTTATATTTGTCATCCCGGAAACCAAAAAAAAAAAACGCCAAGAACAAACATAGGTTTTTCTTCTCTACAAAACAAACCATCGTTAGATCTGGTGTTTAGCGGAGAGGGAAAAAACCTAATCATCATTTGTTCAAAACTTTAGGGCTAAGCTTAAATTAAAAATAAAAACTTAAAACCCTAATCTATTATGGTGTCTCCATTTTCTTTTCTTATGCTTCTTCTCTTCTTCTGTCTAGCAGAAACTTCAGATTTTTGTGTATCTATTTTTTAATTTGTGGTTTGTGTGATTGATGCTTGCAGTAATTTTAGGAGGCAAGGTTTAATTATGCATAGCAAAGGAAGAACAAGGTAAACATGTGGAAACCCTAGATTTTTAAATCTGTAATTCTTTTAATAGATTGGGTTTTAGTTTGGTGTAGGCAGATCGATTGAAACATATTGGGTTCGTGCTTTTCGTATTGATTTCCAATTGATGTTGAATGATTTAATGGTGGTCGATGTTTCCAATGAGGTAAAAATGTCGAAATTGAAACCTTATATTTTTGAAAGGTAGCTTCAGAGATGATTTGATTAGGGTTTAATATGACGGTTTGTATTGTTTTGATTTAGTTTTTTTTTTTTGCTTTGTTCTTTGTTGCTGGATTTACTGGAACCTTGATGATTCCATTCCGTTGAAGATGTTGAGAGTTAGATTTTAGTTGACGATAAATTATTGTTTTCATCAACAGGGAGTGTAAGATTTATTTATACAAATTCGTCTTCTACGAATCTAATCTCTAATCCAACCCACTACAAGTATTATTCTCTGTTTGTTACGGTTTTTGGTAATGCATGTTCTGTATTTTGATTTTGAGATAATAAACTCCTTTTGTTATTTTGCAGGTCTTGCACCTTCAATCTTTGAGACCAGCTAGAGACGGAGACATTCCAGTTGGAGTACATAATTCTTACAACCTGAAAGCTCCAGGTACACTCATCACGAAGTGCAGAGATACGATTGAGGTAGTAACATTAAAATTAAGTATTTGCAAGATGCAGTTTCGTTTTAGTTCACAGTGAGCTCTTTTCTAATGATGGTAATATTGATTTTACATGTTTGTCCAGGCTTATGTTTGATTATGGACTTCTTTCCTTACATTACTCATCTGTAAGTATGAAAAATTGGAGTTGATAACGTTATGATATCTAGAAATATGAATAGTGCATTTTTTTACTGATCGTTTGCAGGTGCATCTTTTTACTTTTAGGTTTTGTAGAATTCCTAATTTGGGTTTATTATAATAGATTACTGATTTGAACTCTGTTTTACTGTTTCTCACCAGCAAAAATCAAGCAGAAAACGATTTCCATATGTTTCCCTTGCTAAAGGTAATATATTGCTTGACTTCTTTTTTACGTTTTCTGTTATGGTGTCATTAGTTTGCTGCTTACTGATTTTGTATTATTGACCTTGAAAAGTTTTCTCCATATTATCTCTAACAAGTAATTTGTATCATGGTAAAGTACACATCACATCATTAGTGCTAGAAGCATGAATTATGATGCTGAGAAGTAGAGATTGCTTGATCGGCATACTGGATAGGAGCTTGTGCCATTGAAGTATAATTTTCTGATTTTGGATATGATTTCGTTTTTACCTCTTATTTATTTTGTATTAGGATGGTGGGAAACATAACGCTAAGATTTGTAGAGGACTCACTAAAGAATGTTGCAAGGCTGTGCTGTAGAACCAATAGATGTGGTGTTGATGACGAAAAAGGGAGGTGATGGTAATGTTTGTATTATCTGCAAGCATGGTGGGAGCAGAATGCTCATGTGGGTTACAATTGATCTTTTCATCTTCAGTTGATTTGACACTGGCACTCAATACCGAAATTTCAAGGTAGACACACATATAATAAATTCATGTGAGACTCCTCTAGCAACACCTAGAGATATGTTGGTCTACTGAATTAATTAGGTCATGAATCGTGTCCACTACTTTCTGCTAGGCTACTAATTTAAGATAATTATTATTCTTTTGGTGAGCCATATTTATGTAGACCATGACTTGAATTGTTTTTCTCATGTTGAACTGCAGGTGCTGTGTTAAGAAGAAGATTCAGTCAGTTGCGCATTATTTTCCTGGAGGAGTAGACTTCAATCTGGATGCCAAAGAATAGGAGTTTCCAGACTATGAGTTAATTCATCATGGGTATTGCAACACACTCACCATCATCGTGATCGCAGCAGTGGTATTGGCAGCTTAAAGGTAAGTCAGCAAAACCAAAAGCTACATATCACCCACTTAAAACCTGTCAGATGTTCGGCACGAGTTCTATAAATGCTTCTTGCAATGGTTTGAATTGTATTGTCAAAGATCCAATCCACATTACAAGAGAATGTGTATACTTTCTTGAATTTAACAAAAATAACGAGTACAATTCTGTTTGTGCAATACTTTCCTTGATTTTTACAGGGATCTACTTTGTGCTTTAGGAGTAAATTTATGTACTTTACTGAGGGATCTACTTTCTGAGGAAGACCAGAATTATGTTCTTAGAGTTTTTTTGCACCTACTGATTGTTTGCTTGATGTCAAACAACACATTTGAATAACTAATTCAGGGTATGGCTTATCTTCCTCTAGTATTGTATCAGTTTTTATACAGTTTTAACTTCTATCTTCCGAATGATAAGATTGTTATTTGTTGTTTCTGATTATGGCTTATGGTAAGAACTACCATAATAATGTTGTAGTTACTACAATTTTGTACACTTAAACTAAATTAGGACAACAACACAGGCTACTCCAAATTATGATACATTTTGTGAGTTTATATATAGTTCGCAAACTGTTGGACCATGCTCATCTGTCTAAAGGATGCGAATTTATGTTTGCTGATCACGATACCATTTTAGATGTTATGGACTTGAAGCTGGAGATGAAATATACATGTAATGTATCTCTGACCTATTGACATATATCTGATATGCTTATTGTGTTATTGTAGGTGTCAATTTATCCAAGTCAAAAGTTAATTGATCACAAAAAACACATCTTATTATTCTTTGGTAGCTTGAAGATTAAGATTTACAAGTATAATGATCTACGCTTCAAAGCAATTGGTTTTAGAGTTTGGGACGATGGAATTTCTAGAGCAAAATCTTAAATCATGTATATTAAATAATATATATATATAATTTGCAGATAAAATGACATTGCTTTTGATATGTCGTTCCTTGATCTCAATGCTTTTTTCCACAAATATGTACATATTCCCAACTGTGGTTTTGATCATTGTGCTTTGTCCTTGACGGTAAATTTCATTTTTTTGGGTTTCATTTGCAGAGGGAGCAAGTTGTGGAAAGAGTAGTTAAGGTCCTTTGTTCTACAGTCAAAAATGAATATCTATTGTTGTTTTTTCGAGAACAGTAATGGATGCATTGTACACACTGTGTTCAGTATCTTACTGATGCTCTCCTGCAATCTTTGGTGGTGGTGGTGGATGAGACTTTGAGCAAGGAAATTGAGGTTAGAATCTCTTTGTCTCTAGATTTCGTTACAGTTTGATTTCTTAGTTGCAGCCTTATAATTTAATTTCCTTGAATTCTAAGATCAATTAAAGCTCAGTTTATAAGGATTTCCTTGAATTCTAAGATCAAATATAAGCTCAGTTTATAGGATTTCGTTTTCTTGATAGCGCTTTGACTTCTCTCACTATATATGACTAATATGTTTCCTCAAACGCATATCATCTAACACTAATTTCATTTTGGTGATCCTATATGTGTGCCCTTGCAGGGCAAAAGCCCCTTTGGTTAGAAAAGGGGAACGATGTTGGGTTGAGAAAGTTTATAAAAAATGCATTGTTAATGCCATCGGTAGATTGCCTATTGCAGAGCTGTTGGTGGAACAGAAATTGCAGTTTGCTCTTTTTCTATTTTTTAGTTTTGTTTGTTCGCACTACGATTGTTTTATATTTACAGGAACTGATGTTGGAGAGGGACGCGATCTTCTATCCATCCTATCTCATTTTGGTAACCGGATCACATAACCAACTTTCAACAAGTAAATTAGGGTTTACTGATGTGACTGCATATGCAATGGGTCTTCAGGTGTATCCTCTTAAGTTTTTAACTGAAGGTATCTTGATCTTTTCAGCTCATTCAGGTATTCATTCACTTCTATAATTCTATCTTATGCTTTCGCTTCTTTTGTTTGATCAGTGATCTATTTGTTTGTGTTTGATTTATCATTAGAAAAATTCTCTAATCTCATCTCTAAACAATGAAACTATCAAAGAATATTTTTCTATACTTTGAAACTAATTTTGCTGAATTGCTATTCAGGCAATGGTATAAAGAATGAGTGGATCAAACACCAGACAAAACATGAGAACATGCAAAAGATGAGCACAGGCAAAAGATGAACAATTAGAGAAAGCTATTAGACAACTATATGGTAGAGAATCTACTAGACAGGTACATCGTATCGGTTCCATAACATGAGTATTTGCTTGGTATGTTTTTTTTAATGTTCTAAGCACTAAGCATTGTTTTCGTTGTCTTTATATTTTTGTTATCAGAAGTCTTGATATTTAAATAGTTAAATATGTGTGAAATTTTCTTAAAAGTGACCAGATTTATTTTCTCATCTTAATAATATTAACTTCAGGGAGTTGCTGTAATGTTATGCAAGTAATTCAATTTCAAATTTGTGTTTGTATACCAGACTTTTAAAAAGGAATTTATGTTCAGGGATTGGAGAAATATCCTTATTTTGTAGCTACCATTGTTTTTTGTTTTTTTTCTGAAGGTATTTTGTAGCTGCGTTTACAGTCTAAAGTTTCGGGTTGAAAAACTTTGCAGCGGGAAGCCTCCTTAGCAAGTTCCTTTCGGGTTGCCACAATGCGAGCACTCTCAATTGCATCTTATGGAAACCAGGTGAACAATACTAGCATAACATTTTGGATAGAAACAAGTAGAGTTGTTGGATTGAAACCACTGTAGTTGGTCGCTGTCATACATGCTTACAGACAGCTTTGAGATGATAAAACCACTTGGAATGCTTAAATCTTTGACTATTCCCACCCATGTTGAATGACTTTATGTGCAATACGCTTTGGAACTATAATAATTAAACGGAAAAGTAGTGTATCACCCTTGCTTACGGTAACACATTTCGATACACGACCTTAGTTCTTTTTTTTCTTTACTGGATCATCAAAGTTTATACTTCAGATATTGCTATTTTCTGCAGCCACAATGGATGGCTCCTGAAGTTATACGTAATGAGCCGGCGGATGAGAAGTAGGTTTTTCTTTTTGTCTCTCCACAAATATTGTTATGAAGGCTGAAAGGGTATGTTTTTCTGCTTGATGTATATCAATCTAATTTTTAGTAATAAAAATTAATGTTTTATTTTCAGGAAATTACCTTGACGTATTGCACCGGAGTTGACGGCAGTTGGATGGATAGTAGGTAAATCAGTAAAAAATGTTTTAGTAGTAATCAACTGCTCGAGTTGTCATTTGACACAATAACGACAAACATCAAATTCCAACTTATTGCAGAGAAAAACAAAACTTATCTATTGCGCAGGAAATAACATTCTCAACAAGCAAAACTAATCATCTCACAGGAAATCTACAACCAAAACGATTCCTATACAGAAAATAAATCAAAACCTTAAGGTAAGTGTCGTTTTTAATTAGTGATTTCATTCTCTTTATTAGTTCCCGGCAGCTGCTCGATTAATTGGCTCTCGATTAATTTCCACTGTTAGAATTTTTCAGCTACCTCGATGATCAAATATTCTAGATTGTTGGCAGACTAATACAGGTACTATTACTTTTTAATTTATTGTCTTTTACCCAATCCTTTTCAAGTTAATGATTCACTGATATGATGTATGTAGGTGCAGCATTGCATACGATTTTTGGCTTAACAATATCTACTGACAATGCCGTTTGAGACATGTATTCTAGAAAGGTACTCATTCTGCATTATCTTAAAATATACTTACCCTGGCTTTTGAGACATGTATCGTAGAAGCATCAAAACCATTGTTTCCAAGCTTTTACGGGGTATTGGCACCAGTTTGGTGGATTTTTGATTTGTTGATGTGTGCATATGACATCGTGTTTGCAGTTTGAGTTCAGCATTTCAATGTTCTTACTGTTTCCAGTTGTTTACTCAATAAATGGCATCCAAACACGTCAAAGTACCTACACATGTGTATAACATTTAATATTAGCCTGGATTCTCAAACTAGGTACTATGAGCGCTACATATTTCTCATGTATATGACGCAGAATATATTAATGGTCATCTATCTTTATCATGCAGTTTTAGATGTAACATAATTATTGGTGATTTTTTTTTAATATATTCATTTGGGTTTTAATGATTTCTGTATTTATTTTGCTTTGCTTTTTTATAGTTTTGGGTTGTACCGATGGTTTGATGAAATTGGTTCATCGTCCATGTTCAATTTTGTTAGTAAAACTTAGTTTCTCAATAGAAAAAAGTACGAGCTTACTTAGTATAATTTGTTTGCTTTCAAAAGCAACGTAATTCACCACAAAATGGTGTTGTTGCAAATTGAAGCCTTTTATCTCAATCAGCCAGTTGAACCTGATTGTATATATATACTTATTTAAGAACAAGATTAAGAACAAGATTATGTGGTTATGTGAACAATTTCCGTTTAATTATCCTTCTTATCCATAAAACCATATCACTTTCTATTCAAGTGAAGTGCAAATTCAGATGTGATTTGCATATAATTTTCGTACCATTAAATATCGGGACTGGGCGAGGCGAAGCCGAGCCTTACCAAATCATATTGTGGCGAGGCGAAGCCGAGCCTTACCAAATCATATCGGGACTGGGCGAGGCGAAGCCGAGCCTTACCGAATCATATCGGGACGGACTGGGCGAGGCGAAGCGAGCTTTACCAAATCAAAAATATCGTTCTTTTTGTAATTGTAGATTAAATTGGTGAACCAAGTTTACGAAGCTGCCCGGGCGTAGCACGGGCACAAAATCTAGTTCTTTCTTTATAAGTAGACGATAGAAATGAAGAAAATTAGAGAATATAAATGTCAATTACATAATCAAATACGCAATGAAGCTGGCAATTTTTCCATAACCAATTGGTGCTGTAATGGGTGATTTTTTAAAGAATAGACATTTTATCCAACCAGCTTCAACACACTTGCATTTCTTGACAACAACTCGGCAAAAAGGAAATGATCAGAAAATAGATCAAGATATTAAACAAAATATACGTAGATATCGTAATTAAACAGAAGCAAGAGAGTCAATGCATTGATACGCATTGACCTTAGATATTAGAAGCTGATCTCGGTGTACGAAAGCCTGCAGGTCTGTCTGTAAGAGTGAAGGTGATGCACCAGAAATAATCTTGAAGCTTTGGTCTTTTGTATCGCAAGAAATATACTTTCTTCCTATTCGCAAAACTAACTTGAATGAGTCTGCAGGTTCATTTTCTTCAACAAGCAAAACATTGAAGTCGACCATAATTCTCTCATCAATACCAAATAATTCATATGACCAGCGTTTCACATCTGCATCAAGTAATTCAATTGACACCTCATTATGATTCACATGATATCTTTTAATCCACCCACTATAATCAGTCTCCATCTCAAATATACCAAATTCTGCTGCTTTATAATAATCAGCCTTATGAATAATATACAAATGCCCTTTACACTCACCAAAGTACTCAATTTCGTCCCTCATTCCCTCGGGAGAGGGTGGCATCGACATTGTTTTTAATAGTTCTTTGTCTATATCAAAATATTTTAACTTATTCCCATATGCCATCCAGTGCAGTGAACCCTTCCAAAAACCACCAGACGAAATTAACGGACAAGAGTTTTCTACCAGATGTTCTCCAGAAACCCTCCAAGAATCCGTCTTTGAAGAGTATATTTCAATGTTATGGCCAAATACCTCGCATGGGGAAGAAACTTGCGCATAAATTACTTTATAATTAGATGATTTCATTGGATCAAAGGCTAAGCTAAAATTATGATAGGAAAATGAAGCACTACGGTGGTTACAAAATGACGATGGTATAGGAAGGGTTTTGCTATGACCAGTTGTTGGATTGTAGATGCGATAGGTGTCTCCACCACTGTGACAAAGAATAAGACCATTGCAAGATTGTAGAATTCTTGTCTATTATTTTTCATGTCAATTGAAATATCATTCACCAAGTTTATGAGTCTTGTCTTGACATGCCTAACATTGATATTGGATCTGTCAAGAACTAGGAATTGTGGAAACTCACTTTGTATGAACAATCCAGGGATGGACGGCTGCAAGTTCGAAAAGTATACTTGCAAGTGAATTTTGAATCAGTGATGAGCGAAAACCATTGTTTTGAGACTAATTTGAACACAAGAAGAGATTTCACTGGTAACCACAATAAAATTAGTGTTAAGATGTCGATATTGCATGCCACAACCGACGCTGATGAGTTAAAAGTCATTTTGTTATCATCACCACCACCACTTGGATTCAGTTTGCAAGTAATTCTTCTGAAGAGATTTGTAATAGAAAGTGGATCATCCATTTTTACCTTAAAAATCAAAAAACTTAAGAAAATGAAGAGCACCAAGGGTATAGATGGGAGGTAATGATAATTTCTTGGACCGCATTTGCGCCTACAACTTCCTTCTCTAATTCATCAAATGTGTTCAAGATGATACCCGACCCTTTTGTTGCATTTTATGTTTCCCCGAGAATGTGCTCGATCATTTTACCCTTGGGATCAGTTGTTCGCGCAAATGCAGGGAAATCCATTAGCCGGATATTGTTAAATCCTGGAACAAAATCGACTATAGTTTCAAGGTACCCATTAATTAGGCAGCTCTTATCTGCAAGAAACAAAAATATTACATTAAACATATCGTTCAATCAAATTGACTACAGTTTCCAGGCATGCATGATTGGTTAGACAACTCTAATCCGCAAGACACGAAAATATCATGTAAACTTTTTGCATCGCATTTTTTACTATATGAGCTCAAAATTAATTTTAACAAATGTGTGAGAAGATATTGCCGTACCTTTGAGCGGAATGAGACTTTTCTCAATAAGATGACGATAATGGAGATAAGCCATGAAACCACAAGCACTAGTAGTCCAAAACAGGTACACCGGGAAACCAAATTCTTTAGCAACTGCAAGTGTAAAACTCATACACCCATCAGAGACCACACAACTAACAGGAGGAATGCCCGATGTTTCGTTAAGTTTCAGCTTCAGCAGTAGATTTCGAAACGGAACTCCACAGTTTTTCTTGGTGGAAACAGCAAGAGAAGGTATATCTTGTGTCGATTCAACATCAGTTGGTGGTAATCCATCTGGAATTGTACGGAACTGGAAATCACGTAAACCTTTAACCGAATCATTTCCTCTTGACTTGATTAAACGTTTGTGATTGAATTCTGTATTGACAAGTTTTGCTAGTTTTAGCATTGGAGTAATGTGACCTTGTGCTGGAAATGGTAAGCATACAACATGTGTAGCTTGAGTTGCACCACCCATTTCAGTAACTATCTGTTTGTTTCTCTGACTACATATAATTCTCTTTGTTTCTCTCTTCTGAAAGCTTGAAACTAGTTTTTTGTTTCTCTGACTATATATAATTCTCTTTGTTTCTCTCTTCAGAAAGCTTTGCAATTGTGTTGCATCTTAAGTGTTGAAAAGATGTGTTTTTATAAGTAGGGTATGAAAGTGGGTGAGGTAAGAAGTGCACAACTAGCTGGTTTGATTGTGTACGTCTTTGAATGAATCAACACGAAGAAATAAAACCAGCAAGTCTATCATGCATGTCTATTTTTTGCAACTTTTCATGCTCCTTTTTAATGCTGTACAAGGAAGATTGTTTCCTTTTTATTTCTGGTTGTACGTATTTAAAAAGGTGTTGGTACTAAATAGCAGATATCACCACATACGCATTTGTCAATAATATGGTACATATTTAAAAGGTGTTGTCAATAATATGCATTTGTCTGAAAGGAAAAATATATGCATGTTCTACTAATCTTTCCTTTCACCATTCAAGATGCAACCGACACTTCTACGCAGCTTATATGGCTCCAGGGCACTGAATCATTGATCTGACAAAACTGCCTATAATGCCATTCCATAAATTGAAAGCTCAACGAACTGGCAACTTTCACCAGTTATTGACCAGCAAATTAACTACATATATTTCACGTATATATATCTCAATTTTAGGTACCTCAAGGCCTCTTTGGATGAGGTGAGGAAAATGCAGAAAACATGTGTAAGCACGGGCGCTATATATAAGGGACTTTTTATGGCCCCTTGTTTGGCCCCAAAATTGACACCATGATGTGGCTCCTTAAAGTTAAATAGTTTTCTCTGTCCAATATGGAAATGTGGCTCCTTGTTTTAAGCACTGTTGCTTAGTTTTGTTGTTTTATTTTGACTTGTCAAAAAAAAAAACCCTAAAAAACGATAAAAAGGAAAAAACGTTTTTTTCATGTCTTCCCAACTTTGAAGTTCATAATTAAATTCCTTCGGAATCAGAAGTGAAAAGAATTATCATACTCAAACAACACAAATATATAGAACGTTAAAACTTGTCTGGATTACTAATTGCAACTGTGTCGGCTGGAAGATTATTCTAGTAGAGGAGAGAACAAGTGAGAGATTTAGGAAAATAGAAATTACCAAATGCTTACCCCTAGTAATAATTCGACGCCCTATACAACGCTCTGGTAACGAAAATTATGTAACGGCTTTCAGTCGAATTGGTTAGTGGTGAATGAAATCTATTACGCTTTAGAATGAAATTTTCTTACTAGCTTCACCGTCGAGCTTACGTGATTCTCAACTTTTCCACAATTCTTCATATCCGTTCTTTTATCTATTGCAATGGTCCAAAATTTCCTTCTCAAAAAAGAAGAAAATGTACGTGAGATGCAACTTGCATGGACACTTGATGATTATAGTTGAGTGTCTTTTCCTAGCATTATTAGGTAAGGCACCACAACTAATGGGATGGGCCCTTAATGTGTGAACATTTATTGCATTACGTATCGAGGGATTTCCTGTTCCACTAAACCCGACCCGGTTCAGTGGCTAGTCCAGTGGGAAAAATCATTTAGTGGCTGGTTCAAAAAAGTTTAAAAGAAGTTCAAATTACTAGGTTACCCTTTAAAAACAGTTTTCAATCCTACACCAGACCTAATTCAATTCATCTCGGTTTCATCTCAGAATCTAGGTCATTTTCAAATCAAAATTGGTCAGTTTCATCTCCTATTTCAGTTCCTGACCTAATTCAATTGAATAAGAAATGGGTACAAGTAGGAAAATTAAGAGGAACATTACAGAAGAAACTACTGAAGTGTCTCCTACACCAGCGACACCAGCGAAAAGAAGAAGGAAATCCGACGAAGATTCACCAATAGAATCCTCACCTGCTGCTAAATCTCCTTCACCAGCGAAAAGAAGAAGGAAATCTTCAGATGATTCACCAACAGAATTCTCACCTGCTGCTAAATCTCCTTCACCAGTGAAAATAAGAAGGAAATCTTCTGATGATTCACCAACAGAACCCTCCCCTACTAAATCTCCCACAACAAGAAGTATGACTAAGGTTCCTCAGAAAGAAGGTAAATCAATTCAAAAGCCTAATTTGTACTTTATATTGACATGCAATATTTCCAAAACCTGAAATATGTACTGTTACATATTGAAATGTAGTGCTGTTTAAATAATACATACTAAAATCTAGTATGTCAATTGATATGTGTACTACATATCAATATGTTGTCTTCAATTTGTACTTCATAGTGACAAGTTATATGTAGTACACATTACATATTGAAATGTAGTGTTGTTATTTAATATGTAATGATATCATATCAAAAAATGATATGTGTAGTACATTTTGAAATGTAGTGCTGCTTAACTAATACATATTAAAGCGTGTCAATTTATATATGTACTACATATCAATATGCTGTCTGCAATTTGTACTTATTGATATGTAATGATAGCATCTCAAATTGATATGTGTGCTACATATTATTATCTGCCTGTAATATGTAATGTGTACAAAACTTTTGGTTTACAAAAACAGCAAAAACCAAAGGAAAGATGAAGCAAAAAGCAAAAGAAAAACAGCAGCGAAAACTACTAAAGCAAAAGGAAAAACAGCGACAAAGGATGCTACTCCTTCACCACCAGCAAAGGGGAACAAAGTACTTGTCCTGAGAGCTGCTACTCCTTCTCCAAAAGGAAAGGGAAAAGCAAAAAGGGGGAAAGCAAAAGCGCTCCTGAAAGAAGGTTTGTAATGTTAAAAGTGAAGATAATTCTTAATAACGAGGGGGCGCTGCCCCCTCGACCACCGTAAATTATGGTTCATATGTAGTTATCAGTATGTAGTTATAAAATTACCAGTATGTTGTGGTATCTGATATGTAGTTGTTTCATGTTCATGGTAGATACATTAACTACATATTTGATATGGTGTAGGGGAAGAGAAGGGGAAGAAAGCACTTGCCCTGAGAGCTGCTACTCCTTCACCAAAAGCAAAAGGGGGGAAAGCAAATGTACAAGGTATGTAGTACAACTACATATAAGAACAAAGCGTATGAATAATATGTATCCTTAATAACATATGTTTATGAGTATGTAATGATGCATTGTTGTGCTTGTTTTTGGTATTAAGTGTTTTTACATTTTTACTGTATCAAAGCAGATACATATGCCATACGTACTATTACAAATCTAGTTAAAATAATACGTAGTGGTATCTACTATTACATATCAATATGTAGAGGTAAATACTTATACTCTCATAACATATTACATATCAATATGTAGAGGTAGATACTTATATTCTCGTATGTACTGTTAATAATATGTAGTTTCAAGACTTGGTAGATATTACAACTACATATTGATGATGTAACTACATATTTTATATACCATATTGATATGTACTGTAATAGTTTTTGGTTCTTGTTATTGTGTAGATGCTAATAAGCGTAAGAAAGGAGATGGAAAACCATGAAGTTTATACCGTGGCGGTTTCAGGGGCTTGTGGGGGGCTTGCGAAGACTATTAGGACCACTAAGAAGGTTATTGCGAAGTCCACTGAAAACCTTGAGTTGAGTGAGTCGCAGCTGAAGATGATTTCTGAAGCATCATTCGGTAACCTGTTCCTAATGTTGTGGTACACAAGATTTGAGATGGAACATTGGTTGAAGATTGAAGATGCAATGACGAAAATGTTACGCTGTTACGTTAGGGGTCAAAATCCAAACAAGCTTAAATTTGTCTTTAAAAGGCATGGCCAACCGAATGAGCTGGTATCCACACCAGAAGAAATGGCACTTATTTATGGGATGCCGAGAATTCCAAATAGGGAATATCTTGATTATAGGCTTACACAAGTCAATAAAAAAAGTGGATGGCGTGAAAAAGAATTTTTCAAAAGGACTTTTCCTGCTGATATGAAAGCTGGTGATAAAGTGACTAGGCCAATGATTGTGAAGGCAATCTTGAAAATCCTTAAACGAACACCAATTAATCTGAAAAAGAAGAAGTCTGATGAAGAGTCTCTGCAAAGCGTGGGTGATCAATCAAATGAAGATTCTGAAGAAGACGAGGAAGACGAGGAAGATGCCGATGATCTTGTTAGGCTTATCTGCCTGTATATGTGCACTTCATTATTTTTCTCTACAAGTGATGCAAACGCTTTGACTGAAAAATATATTGGTTTCGTTCTTGATCTTGAGAAGGATAAGAATATTTCATGGCCTGACCTCATCCATTCTCATTTAGAGAAAGAGCTGAATGAAAACGTGGAATCCGTAGAACGCACAAATGGTTGTGCTATTTATTTGTTGGTAAGAATATATTTATTTGTTTATTCTACTTCAAAATGTTTTTGTTTTATGTGTTTTCTACATTTTGATAGTATATCTAATACTGCATATCAATATTTTGCAGCCATGGTTTGCGGAGCATACCCATTTGGTGTCTCCCGAGGATATAGTGACAGAACCTGCAGGAATGTATGTGCCAAGAGTGGCTAGGTGGAATCATACAAATATATGTGCTGAGTTCCTAAAGGATATTGATCTTTCTGAGTATCAGGTAAACTTTTCGTACATATTTTGTCATAATAAAAATATATATTGATAAGTACATGTAGTTCGACATATTGATATGTAGTTATTAGCATATCAATATGTAGTAGTTATTAGCATATCAATATGCTACTACATATTAGCATATCAATATGTAGTAGTTATTAGCATATCAATTTGTGGTGATACATATTGATATGTATTTATTAGCATATCAATATGTAGTTCTCCCTGTGTATCTAATAGAGAAAGAACTACGAAATGTGTTTTTTTTGGTAATATCTAATATGTAGTTGCTTTTTTATATTTATTTGATTTGTACCAGTTCCATGTTGATTTCAAAGACGAGATCACACACGAAGAAAGACAAATCGTTAATCGTATTTCAAGAAGGATTCAACAGGAAGCAAATGATTATGTTTTTTGTTTAGATGACAATTCCGAATCGGAAGAAGAGAAAGAAGAAGAGGAAGAAGAGAAGGAAGAAGAGAAAGAAGAAGAGGACTCAGTATTGGGGGGAGAAGATTGGAAGATTAAATACGATGGTTTGAGGAGTACAATATCTGCCAAATGGAGTGAATTCAACACAATGCAGCAAGAGGGAGAACCGGTTGACGCTTCAAATCTTGAGTTCATGTTGCATGATATTTACCGGAAAGCTTTCCCTTTGCAGAGAGAATCCATCCAGGAAGATTATGTTATCTTGGGATGTACACCTACTCCAAGCAACCCCAATGAAGAGTTGAATGTGGACCAAATAGTTGAGACCGAAATGCAAGGTTCTCCGGAAGATCAAACAGATGCTAATGTCAACATTCCTGAAGTTGGTTTGTCAACACCGAAAGATCAAACTCATGCTAATGCCACCTCTGAGGTTGAATTTTCAACAACTTCAGTATTGAAGTTCCATGATATTGAAGTTCAGCGTTCTGAGGTTAAAAATTGGGTTAAATCTAATTTGGAGCAAAAAGTCAAAGAGATACAAGAGAAAAATGGAAAAGAAAACACACAGGTAAGTATCATATCAGTACGTAGCCTAAGTAGCATATCAATATCTATTTGTTACATATCAATATGTAGTGGTATATACCATTACATATTGATATGTAACAGTACATTCTTGTATACCACTATCTATCTGTTACATATCAATATCTATCTGTTACTTATCAATATGTAGTGGTATCTACCATTACATATTGATATGTAACAGTACATTCTTGTAGTGGAACATATTTATATGTAACAGTACATTCTTATGGTGGTAGACATAGTAAAAACTCAAGCTAAGTAGGTTTTTGTTGACAGTTTCAATTGATTTTTACAGGTTGATCAACTTGAAGTTAGGAAGGAAGCAGCAAAGGAGTTGCTTACAACTATGCTATAAACGAAGGCTTCAGTTGTAGTTAATTCGCAGAAATTTGCAGAGTATAACGCCGGATTGGCGGCAAGAGTTTCATTTGCTGGATGTACCTTTGTTTACTATGATGTCGAGTTTGGAACACATTGAAAAGATGTCTATGCCAGATTTTATAGAAATGGCAAACTCTGGCATTGGTGTTTATGTCGAAGAGTTTGCATACCTCCTTCCAGATAACAACGATGGTCTTTTTGGTATTAACTTACGAGAACAATTTGATAATCTGTTTGGAAGAGATTTGCGGCCTTTACAAATTCCACAAGAAACAACTGAGCAACAAGAACCCATTGAACCGAAAGATGCAGGTGAAGTTACAGGTAAGCAACAAGAATACATACCTACAACCAGTTCAAAAAGTCATTTGGAGGTTGCATCACAAGATCCTTTGGATGTTTCATCACAAGATGTTCTGGATGTCCCCTCGCAAGATGTTTTGGAGGTTCCATCACAGGTGAATGATATGTACTAAAAATCTCATTTTGTGTAGTTAATATTACACTACAAATCACTACATACTGATATGTATATCAGTATGGTAGCACTAGAAATCACTATACCATACAATCATATACCACTACATGCTTTCAAAAATGATTAGGTGATGTAACTATGTTTTATGCAATATAGATATTTACATATTTTTTTATGTTGATTAAAAATGCAGGAACAGTTTAGCCCAAGCCAGAAACAAAAAATGGTAAAAGTGAACAAAAAGCGCGCTTCAAAGCCCGAAAAGCAGCAGGTAACAACACCCACCAGACCTGTTACTCGTTCCCATCCTGCAAAGAAGGTAGATGATATTTATGAGAGTGGAAGTAAGTTCTCACCATCATATAAAGGACCGAAAGCTGCAGCAGCAGAAGCAATACCGCTAAACAAAAAGAGAAAGCTTAAATTGCGCAAGTATTTCCGGAAACTGACTAAATCACCATTCTATAATGACATGAACGATGAACAAAAGAGTACTCTTTCCACATACATCAATAATGCAAAAAATCTTAGGTGAGTTCTCAATTGACACTTTTATATTGATATGTACTATTAGTTTGTATGTACTTTTGATATACATACATATTTGTATAAAAAATACTGAGAAAGACATATCAGTATGTACTGTTACACAAAGAATACTAACCTTTACGTCGTTTATTTTCTAGCTCAATTGCTTGGAGAGTGGGAGAAGGTGGTCTTTGTGTAAGTGGAACTACAGTTGATGACTTGGTGCAGAACGATTTATCAGAACAAGATATTCTCAACTACGCACAATACAAGCTTAACACCAAATTTCAGAATGAGCATCCGATGCACGAAGTATACAGAAAATACTTGCCTGTCTTGCATCTGGATCCGTCCGCTTGGGTAAGTTGTTATCTTACACTGCATATTTACCACAACACATATTCAAAAATTAAAAAAGTATGTAGGGGTAGGTACACTACATATCGATATTGCATAAAACAAAATTAGATATAAACTATTTCAAGTACATCCATGTTTTCAGTACAATGTCGAGTTCCCGGGTAACCTCATAGGAGCAGCATATGATTCTGTTTACAAACCAATATTGGCGATGGATGAAAGTATCAAGAAGATTCTTGTACCAATGTGCCACCACAATCTTCATTGGACGCTACTTGAGTATGACTGCGAAAAAATGGTGTTCAACCACTACAATTCTTCTAAGGCTGAATGGGGAGGTATTTGTTATCCACACGCCTGCAAAATGGCAGATTACATGTACGTACCTATCAACGTGTACTTGCTGGAGAAGAACAAAGTAACAATGAAGAATGTAATAGTGAATGAATGTGAAGCACCTCAACAAGGGGGATCGCCAGACTGTCTACTGTTTGTGATGCATTTTATGAAGATGAAGTCAAAAAGCAAATATGTGGGAGTGCCTTTGGGAGATGATGAAGAAGTGCAAGCGAAGATTCGTAAAAAAAGGGTCCCGTTAGCATGCAAATTGTTGAAAGCATCTCCACCAGAAATCAGTTGGCAGATGACACAAAAATAGTCTTACTTGCTAGAAGTAATCTGACAGTACATATCACTATTTACCTATTTTCTTTTCTTTTTATTCTTGGTTACATTTCATTTCATGAGTTCAAGAATGTTCAAAAACATATAGCTTTTCCAAACATGTTTCTTTTGGGTATATCTAATATGTAGTGATTTTTAATTTGAATTTGGGTTTAACTTTAATGTAGTGATATTTCAATTGTGTTACTTAAACATGATTTTGTGTTGTTGATACGAGGGGGCGCTTCCCCCTCGACCCCCTTGAAGATGGTGAATCAGCTGGAAAACCACAAAAAGTTTAAAACTAATCACAATTACTAAAATGGTGAATCAACGTGAACATATCATAATTAAACTAACCGCTACATATCAGTAAATACTGATTGTTTTCTTTAATATGTACTAACCTGATTGAAACCAGAAAAGTTTTTGTGGAATTGTAATTATGATATATTCTAAATAATCTTAGTGGAAGATGGTTAAACCACAAACCAGTACATATTTGATTGTTTTCTTGTTACAAACAACTAGTATGGTTACACTACAACCACTACATATCAGTATGTAGTGGAAGATACTAACACTACAATACTGACATGTAATTTCAGTATGTAAATACTTCACTACTGGTGATAGATACTAACATTTTGATAGACTTAACAACATATTTCATTATTCGAAAAGATCAAAAATAACTACAATAACTACATTTTGATAGACTTATAATGTTTCGAAAACCAAAAGATGTTCTAAGAAACAACAAAAACAGTATTTTCAGTACACTTGTAATGTATGTTCTGTAAATGAAATACTTATTAACCAAATTCAGTTGGTACTGACAAAATCAAAAAGAAAAACGGAAGAATAGAATAAGGGCTAGAGGAAAGAATTGTGGAAAAGGAATCTGGCAACATCATCGATATAACATTCTGTTGCACGTTCAAGCCTGTGATAAAAGAAAAAGAGAAATCAGAACACTACTTGCTTAAAAGTACATTGTATTATATCATACTTACTTAATTAAGACATTAATATGTATCTGACTGAAATACATACCTGGCACAAAATCATTCTTCAAAAAGTTCATATTGTCGGATAAGATTGCATGTTGCCTTGTTGTGATGAGTCTTCAAATTACAGTTTGAACACTTGACAGATTTTCTACTAGTCTCATATGCATACTTAATACGTTTCCCCTTTTTCCTGCCGGGTGGAGCCCTAATTACTTCTGCTGGGAGAACGATATCGTCTACGTGATACTCATCGGGCCTGTGAGAAAAAAAACAGTATCATATAAATGGAATAAACCACAACTACATATGAATATGTACACGGTATATTGTTCCTGAAGAAACAAATATCAAAAAATGTAGTGGTATCTACCATTACATATCAGTATGTAACATCCATATGTAAGTAGGTTTATGTTGACAGTTTCAATTGTTATTACATGTGTAAGTGGTATCTACCATTACATATTGCTATGCAAAATATGAAAATGTACTGATTAAAGACACATACCTGTCATGGTTAGGAACGGGTCTAATATCTATTGAATATAGCTTACGAAAAGTGGTAACTTTGAAATAATCTTCAACGTAATCAAGAATCCTTCCTCCAGATGTAGTAATAGATGCAGTAGCGTGCGAGCATGGAAAACCATAAACGCGCCATCGTTGGCAAGTACAAGTTTTTCTCTCTAGATCTACCATATGAGATCTGCACAGTACATATTTATATGTTATTTTTAAGTACACCTAATATACACAGTACATATTAATATGTTCTCACAGAAACATGGTACTTAAAAAAAAAAGTAAATAACATTCATATGATAGAGATTAGGGGTAAACGCTAACCTTGGAGAATGCACTTCATAATGATTAGCATCTGACTGGCTAACTTTCCAGGGACGGACAATTTGGATGTGTAGTTCAAGCAACGCTTGATACGTAGGGGTTAGCAGTTCTGGGTCCATCAAGAGACTCTCTTTACGACGTTCTGACATCATTTCCATCATACGTAGCCTACACGACAAAGTAATAGCAAGTCTATTATACTAAAAATATACATAGATTACAGAACATATATGCTAATACTGTTACAAAAAGAAAACTAATATAAGCTTGTACTGTGACTAAGGAAACTGATACAAACCTGATCGAGTCAACGAACGCACACGCAGGTAATTTCTTCTCTTTGTTAATTCAGCTATTGAACGATCCAGCAACGCTAGATGAAGTGTAACCATAACTACAGCCCTTGAAGAAAGCACTGGACCACTTTTCTTTTGGAATGTTGCGGCAGTAGTCAGCAACCCAAGTCCTTCCCAAATTAACCATTTCTTGAAGACCTTCCTCGTATGTTGCAGGAGAAAGAGCATATGTCGCCTTTCAGAAAGCATCAGTCACTTCCTTATACTTTTCGTCAGACTTTGCGATAGGTAAGTTTTTGTCCAAATGGAAGTAACAATATCTCAGGGAACTCTTTGGGAATATATTTAACCAACCCTTCACCTCGGTCAGTCATAAAAGTGATTGGGCGATCATCATTCAAAGCCTCCTTCAGTTTCTTGAAAAACCATTCCCAGCTGATATTGTCTTCACCAGGTACTAAAGCAAACGCAAGCAGATAAAACCCTACAAAAAGGAATTACTAGTTATGTTAAGCAACTAATATTGACACTACATATTGACATGCAGTATGGTTTACCTCTTTGTTGATATGTGAAAACCTGACACTACATAATGACATGTTAAGCAACTGATTGACACTACATTCTGACATGCAATATGGTTTATCTCATACTCAGTAAGGTCAATATATAGTATGTAGTATGGTCAATACTCATTGTCAGATAGTGAAGTAAGGTCAATATGAGTGATCTAACTACCAGACACTACATATCAAAAAAAAAAAGAACCAGTTACCTTGATTGCCATTAAGACATGTTGCTGCCATGAGACCTCCTTTAAAAGTTTCAGTGAGAAATGTACAGTCACAGAAAATCATGGGACGACATAGTTTATATCCCTCTATACAAGCTCCAAAGAAAACAAAAAGTCTGTTGAATCTTTTTGTAGCATCATTGAAATCGAAATCAATAAATGACCCAGGGTTTGTTTCCCTAACAGCATTCACCCACCAAGCAAGATCAGTGTACGACTTCACATCATTACCGAAAATCTGTTTATGCGACAACTCAATTGCATGATATGCGTGGTGATACTGGATTTCGATGCCACCACCAACTTTAAGATAATCTATGATCTCTGCTGGTGTTATGCGAGGGTTGTGCCTGACCATCTCATGAATTAGACTATTCATGAGTTTTTTTGTAACTCTTGGATTCTTGAACATATAACCACCGCCACAGGTGTTCCTTCCCACATATTCCTTTATCTTAAAAACATCAGTAGAACTACCAATGACAGTTGCGTGAAGCTTCCATGAACAACCTTTCACACTACATACGGCGGTGAATCTCTCAAGGTCATTCTTCTTCTTAATTACCTCATATCCAGTTCTCATGCAGTATTTTTGGTATGATATACGTACGGCATCAACACCACCATAGAATAATTGATCTGTATCATCAAAAATCTTATCCCAACCATCTGGAAAAAAACACTCTTGGGGCTTCTTTACCTTCTTTCAAATAACTATTCTTTGCACTGACAACTAAGTCTGCATCACTGTCAACTTCCATATGCCTAGATGCGCCATTTGAAATCACATCCACGTGCAAATCAAAGAAAGCTGATTGCTTTGAAGAATGTAATGCAGAGATGCCCTGGAGTGTTAGATCGGCAAGAATAGGAACTATCGCTTGATTCTGGAAATAGTTAACCAGAATAGTCGATGGAGTCAACCAGCTCCACATATTACAGATGCAAAATTTCAAATCCTCTAAAGTTGAAAACGATGTAACCTCATATGAAAAATGATATTGCTTATGGTATACATGAGAATAGATGGAGAAGTCTGGTTTGGGAGCAACGTCAGACATGTTAACCCTGTAAAAAATGACATGTACTGAGATGAAATAAAAAGAGTCTTTGTGTTGACATGCTATAAGCAGTACGTATTGACATGTACTGAATCATATTGATATGTATTGGCATCTACTGCAGGATGAAAACAGAGCATGCTATATGCAGTACGTATTGACATGTACTGACTCATATTGATATGTACTGGCATCTACTGTAGGATGAAAAAGAGCATGCTATATGCAGTACGTATTGACATGTACTGACTCATATTGATATGTATTGGCATCTACTGCAGGATTAAAAGAGAGCATGCTATATGCAGTACGTATTGACATGTACTGACTCATATTGATATGTATTGGCATCTACTGTAGGATGAAAAAGAGCATGCTATATGCAGTACGTATTGACATGTACTGACTCATATTGATATGTATTGGCATCTACTGTAGGATGAAAAGAGAGCATGTTATATTCAGTACATATTGGCATGTACTGACTCATATTCATATGTATTGGCATCTACTGCAGAATGAAAAGAGAGCATGCTATATGCAGTACGTATTGGTAATACATACTACACGATCTGTCTAATGAAACTAAACAGAACAGCAGCAGAAAAACGTAGAAAATACAAAAATCAGATTACAAAAACCAGAACAGAAATCATAAAAAGAAATCATACCTTGTTCGAATCTGAGATAAACCTAATTCGAAGCTCAAATACCTAATTGAAACACACAAAAATCACGAAAATTACTTAAAAAACGAACGAAAATTACTTAGAAACTGAATTGACATTGTAAATCATCATAAAACAGAAATCATAAAAAGATAACAATGTACATCATATACAATTATCCTGATAGAAATCGGATCAGAATAAACCTAATTATTCATCAAGATTTCTAGAACAGCAGCAGAAGAGGATGATTGAAAGGATAAATACCTTGGTTCGAAGCTCAGATGACCTAATTCGAAACTCAGAAGAACCTAATTCGAAGCTCAGATGAAGATGATTGAAAAACAGTACCAGAAATTGATTCTATCCAAAACGCAGAGTGAGAGAAACCGATCTGAGAAGAAAAAAAGAGGAAAGAAACTGACTTGGTTTTATGTTCGTCACTTTGAGTTGCAGAAGGGTATGTTGGGAATATTTGAAAGCTGGTCTTGTGTTAACTGCACGTGTATGGACTAGGGGATAAATTTTGTTGTCCAAAAACATGTTTTTGGACCAGCGGATAAATCAATTATGGGAGTGGACTAGCCAGTAACCGATTCCCTCATTTATGGACTAGCCAGTAATTCCTAGTTACGTATCTGCTGAAAGCCCGAATGCTTTTTCTTGTGGAGTTGTGGTCCTAACTTCCGTTTGTAAATGAACCAGAATGAAAAAGAAACCTGGTACAGAACTTATGAAAAACGAGGTTTTTTTATTATGTAAAACAAAATAGAATCATCAAGGTTTATTTATTTCTTTTAATGAAAACAAATGGGAGTCACCAGTTTGTAACTTAAAAAGCCCGGCGAGATTGGGGTATACCAAATAAGACAAAATGTGGTCATTATGAAGTAATACCAAGCCACCCCTTAACCTTGTATTTTCTAAATGGCTAATATGCCCTTGTTTAATTAACACTAAAAATTCTGATTAGGTTAATTGATTGAGTTTAGATTGATTGAATAGATTAAAACTTAGGAATTGAAGTTATGAAAAAAAATTTGATTGAATTTTGTGGGATGATTTTTGATGAGAATTTGAGAATTTGTTTTTTTTTTGAGAATATCTCTTGCAACGAAAATGAGGCACACAACCGAAACACTTTTAAAAGGTGATTGCAAATCTGTGGTATGAAATCATACTCAAAATCAAAGAAGAAATCAACACTTTCAGTTCTGAAAGTATGAAAGGTCGGCAGGGTCGGCTAATGAAGACCATGCCGGCCACCCTACGCCGGCACGATATACGGTTGAAGAAGGTGTCGGCTTTATATGGCCGGCAGGGTATACGAATGAAGAATATGTCGGTTGTAATATTTTTGACACACAGGAGACTGTTATAAATGCGCAGGTAGTCGGCATGGTATTGATTTATTACCTTGCTGGCATCCTTTTTGTCGGCATTTATTAACTTTCTTACCTTGCCGGCCAGCGTTTTGGCCGGCATTGTTGTAATATTATAACCTTGCCGACTTTGGTTATCCCCCAAAAAAGACTGAATTCTAATAGATGCAATTCACTTTATTCATTCAATTTTGGTTACTACATTTATTGAAACATAAAACCTAATCCTTGTCGACGGAAAAACGAATGCACTTAGCATGTGCATCAAGCCTTTGAACCCCTAGGCGACCCTAGTGGACGAGTTATAGTCTCGTGAGGGCTTACATAGAGGTATACCCACAAAACCTACACTAAAACTTCTAAATCCATCAATCTTCCGTCCAAGAAGACGATACAACATCCAAGTAGTCAGGGTTATCCTCCGGGATTCTTTCGTCCAAGAAGTGATAGCTTGCATCGAACGTGAATGCTTCCCCCTTTTCCTCCAAGTAGCGCGCTTTCACGACTTCGTGCTACAAAAACAAACTTACATTTGTTAGTGGTGTTTCATTGGAAGATAAAACAACATGGTACGTAAAAAAAACCACAAAATTACTCATAAATTGCGCAATGGACAAGGTGAATGGACGAGTGTTAAAAATCCGAGGTTGGAGAGATAAAAAAGCAAGTATCACGTTTTCGATGACAAGGTGCCTAGCGTGCACTTTTTGAACATTTCTTGTGTTAGGATTACCAAACTCTTGTCTAAATTTGTTGTGTACCCTAGCCCAAAAGGTTGTGGAATCCACCCTTTCGGAGGATTGACGTCTAAGTCGTTTTTCCGCATACCAAGCTTTGGTGATTGCCAAATCTTCATTTGAATCAAATGAAGTCATTGTTATGTGTAGAGAGTTATTGGGTGAGTTAGATGGAGTGTATGATGATATGAGATTTGGAGAGTATATGCAAATAGTTGTGTGTTGTTTTGTGAAGATAAGTAGTGTATTTATAGGATGGTGCCCAAATTTGGCCGTTATAGTGTATAAGTACAAGTCAATCAATGCAATTGTACTTGCAAAAAAAAATTAAATTTAAATCCGCCGGCACTGTTTTATTTCCCCAGCATGCCGACTACGAAAGGCCGGCAGGGTCTGAAATTTGTTGCCATGCCGACCTGATGATGATTTTAGGCATCAGGAAACCAGTTTCTTCTGTGTATCCGCCGGAACTATATTGTGTCATTAGCATGCTGGCTTTTACGCGGCCGGCAGAGTAGGAAATTATAACCATGCCGACCTTTGATGATTTTAGGCATCAGGAGAAGGTTTTCTTCTGTGTATCCGCCAGAACTGTATGGGTCATTAGCATGCCGGCTAGGATTCGACCGGCAATGTAAGAATTTTGTTACCATGCCGACCTTATATGATTTTAGGCGTCAGGAGAAGGTTTTTTTTTGCCACAAATATCCGGCATGGTCGATAACATATTACCTTGTCAGCGAGTTAACAGCCGGCTAGGTTTGAATCGTATTACCTTGCCGACCCTGGTAACTATACAATTTTTCGTTGTCAGTGCCGGAAGTCTGACAATTCACAACCTTGCCGTCCCTGGAACAGTCGGCAATGTAACTTAAACAAATCATGCCGGCATAAGTGTTGAAGCTTTACATAGCTAAACAAACCATTCATTCAACAACTAGATATCCAACACTTTTTGTCCAAAATATGAAAACATGTCCCATAAACCTTAAATAAACATTTGTCCACACCATTAACTTAAACATTTGTCCACCACAACATAAAGAAATAAACTAGGAAAGCATTCATTCACCACGACCACGAACACGAACACGACCCCGTTTTGGAACACTACCTTCACCACCACGACCACTGCTGCTACCTTCACCACCACGACCACTGCTGCTACCTTCACCACCACGAGAACTACGAGTCCTCTTTTTATCAGCCTTCATCTTGGCTTGTGCTTCCCTCCTAGCTTTTTCTTCCACCTTTGCTTCAGCCTCAAGTTGCTTGAACAATATATGGGCATCCTCATTGTCAACATTGCAAGCATAGTCATTGTTCAAGAAGGCGACCACCGCAGTACCCCAAGAATACTCACGCATCTTATCTAAGGGATCCAATAGTTGCAAGTAATTGGCCTCAACCAAGCTTCCTGAACTGTCGGGGAAGATACATTTGCCCAGGACGTATAGCAAATAAGCTGACGCGGTAGAATTGATTCGCACCGGGTTCACCCTTCCTTCCTTATCAAAGATTTTCTTTGTCTCCCACAATTTGTCCCTCAACTTCTTCAGATTAAACTTCTTGCTTAGGCGACCATCCTTCATCTCAAGAAAAGACTCTGTCTCAACCTGATTCCAACCGAACAATTTCTGGCTCAATTTGTAAATATCCTTGAAAGGAAACTTATTATCGAATCCCTCAGCGACTGCTTTTCCATCAACCTGGAGGCCTAGAATTTGTTGAGCATCATCGGGAGTTATCGCCATCTCACCGAATGGGAATAACATTGTATCAGTCTCTCCGTAGAACCTCTCACAGAATGCAGATACGGTAACTTTATCATGATCAATATTCGAACTATCCACCGCAGGCCACAACCCGGAGTTCTTGACAATCACTTTCACCTCCTCACATTCCTTGTCAAGATCCCAAGTATTAGTCACTAAACACGAAGCTTGGCGCCTCATGAGACGGACGACATGCCTGTGATCCTAAATACCAAAAAAAACAAAATGAAAATAAATACAAACACTTGACGCAAATTTAAGATAGTTACACACTTGAATAAAGAACAAAGACGGATTGACATTACTTACGATAGTATTATGGATCGTACATGCCTAAGAGTCTTTGTATCCAAAAAGAACTTCTCCACCATATCTTGGGGTCCCCCTTGGAAGCTCACCTGATTTCAGTGTAACCATCAAGTGACGGGGAGGCATGTGATAATCAACTGGTTTAGTGATCACCCTCTTCCTCGTTCCGGTTTCGATTGAAGCTGAAGCTTCGGTGGGTGATTAAAGATTTAATGGGGGTTGTAGTAATGAGGTTCAAACTCTCGGACTTGTGAAGATTAAATTCAAATATTTAATAAAATTATATACAAAATTATTAACAATGGGTGCGATAGGTAACAAAGACACTAGATTCCACTATTATGCAAAATTGAATGATAAATATTTCAAAACTCTATTCAATTCTTAAGTCCTTTTTTATCTTTATTTCACTATCAATCATACAGATTCTCAAACATTATTTGCAAACCTTAAGCATATATTATCAAGAGATTAAACCTAGCATAACCTATCAAACTGAATAACAAATAATTAACACAATCATTCAAACAATTTAAAACTCTGCAAAAGCAGCGATTAGGTGAATTATATAATTAAATGAAATAGTTACCCATTTATGTTGCATGAATAGCTTCCTCCATTGCCTTGGTTACGAGGGAATTAGCTCATCATAGTATAAATGCTCTCAAAATAATTTATTATGGCTCAAAAATGGTTTACAAATGATGAGAAGAAGAGAAAATGGTGTAAACTGTAATCTGCGACGCACAAAAAGCGTCACAGAATGAACGATAAATGACAAGTGCTGCTGCTGTTTAGACTGTGTTGCAACCCACGGTTGTGCGTCTTAGACAATGTTCATAAACGACTGTCCTTGCGAGTCCGTTCTTCGTGTTCTTCATCAGCAGCAGCAGCAACAACAGAGTTTCATTAACTCTTGATTTCTACTTCTCTGGCCCTCATATCGACTCCCCAAACTCTCGACTACCCTTCCCAATGACCGATACTTGTATTTATAGTGTTTTGGAGCAAGAAATCCGACTATTGATTGCGTATATTTTCTCTTTAATTCTATTATTCTTTGCTGCCCAAAAATGAGAATATTTACCATTTATAGAATTTCCACACGTTAACTCGCTCCCAAAACGCTCCAAATTAGTTTCTTCATGCCTAAGAAGCTTTCCCGCACCTCCACATCACTCCATTCACAGCACAAACACACTTGAGCTCGTGTTCAGTGTGTGTTGCTCTGTTTTGAGTTTGGTGAATCGAACCGAGAATTCCAGCCTAAATTGATCGATTCTGACACCCATACTGTGTTCCTTAAGCTATATCACATCTTCCTACCAAGTTTGAGCCATTGAATCGCACCACAACACCTTCATTTTGTCGATTGAAATTCTGCCAGTTGATGAACCAATTTTCCCGCCAATTTTATTTTTTCAAATCCTGAAGAAGGTGTCCCCTTAGCAAACAGTGGTGTCCCATTAGTAATTAGGTTACCCCTTATCCAAAAGCGAGAGTCCGAATAACACTTGTCCTCCGGGTGCCAAAATCAACTTTTCGAGCCGAATTTTCCAAAAATGTTTATTTCCTAAAAATACATAAAAACACAATATTAGTACAAAAATAGAGTTCCAACAATACGGACATTGAGGACAAATTAGACACAAAAATGTGTCTATCAAATACCCCCAAACTTATTATTTGCTAGTCCTCGAGCAAAACTAAAAAATAAAACCGAGTTAATCTCGGGTGGGTTTAACAGAGGTGTACCCAGAAAAACCATGACTTCTAATTGGTCACAAGTATCCAAAGATCTATGAGGACATACATATTCTCAACCTATCTCCAAGTAACTAGAATGCCAGAGAAATTAAAGGTGTCAGCTCTAAAGCTGACTGAAGAAAAGGGGAGACACATCCGCATGACTGCTAGATAAAGAGATATCCGCTACACAGATAGATAAACATTGTAATATGCGTCCGCTGCTTTACAGCTGGATAAGATTAGGAGAGAGATAAAGATGAGAGGGACATCTGCTACATAGCTGGACTAATTACGTGTGATGAATTAAACCAGTGCTAGAAAGATCTTGTGCCAGATTGAAAGCAGACTAACAAAGCAACCAAAATGCATCTTTCTTCGACTCTCTCACAGTGCTCAGTAGAAATAACGTCTTCTTCGGTCTTCAACTGTTGATGATAGATTCTCGAACCTCATAGAACCTTGACAATTAACTCTTCTCTTCGATTTCTTGCTTGACTTATAAATTTCTTCTTCCCTATGGCCTTATTGAACAAAAAGAACGTAATGATGTTTTTTTTTCTTTTTCATTTTTTTTTTTACAAGACAAAAATTTACATGGCCATGAGAGAAGGACTTTAGAACTTGGATCTTCACAACTTGTGATGTCTTGGTATCATGAACTTCAAAAACTTATATCATTTGCTCTTGTAACTTCTTGTAACTAAGTCTTCAACTTTGATTTTTGAATTATTCTTTTCTATTGTTGCTTCTAAACCTTAAACGTCTTCGACTTTTTCATAAATTTTGATGTCACTCCGCTTGTTGATGATGATAAGTTTCTACTGAGAGAGAGTCGTAATCCAGTAACTAAGACTACATTGTGAGGTTGCTCTGTATTTCTGGCATTTCCTTCTGACCTACTTGCCTTTCCATCATGGATGGTTAGGTCCATCACGGTTACCCTCTAAAAGGAACAAGTTCTCTCCTGAATTTCAAGGATCTCAATGTCTTTTTCTCTAATGTCTCAATAGGTTGTTATCTCTAGCATTCCAATTTCTATCTTTTCGGTGAGAAACAATATGTAAACTTAGCTAACCGGGTACTATGTGACGCTAGAAGTTTCAAAAATGCGACTAAAATGTTTCTCCCATACCCCCAAACTTAAATCTAACATTGTCCTCGATGTTCTAAAGTTAAAATTAAAAGCATGAACAAGGAGAAACTGTTACCAATGAAGCAAAAGAGATAAGGAAAGATATTACCATGTCGTATGAATATTGGGTTACCTCCCAAGAAGTGCTAAGTTTAAAGTCTTCAGCCAGACTAAGCAAGGATTAGTCACCACGTAGAATCATATAGTAGTAGCCTGAATAATTGTGGGTCATCTGGATCAAAAAGTGTTACCCTCAAGAAGAGGAAACTGCAATAGACCAAGAAGATACCGAACATACCCTTGCTTAAGACAACTACATCTAGTTGTGGTTCAGGTTCAGGCTCTATAAAAGGGTCTAAATAAAAGGTTTTCATCGGTTGGATTTCCTCAAAACTAAGATCCGGTTCAGGTATTAGAGTCTGGAAAAACTCAACTAAGAACTTATAAGCAAATAACAACAACCTGAATAACTGGGGATCCTCTAAGTCAATCATATTTGACTCACACAGCTGACCACAATGAAAGAGGTGGTCTTCCTTAAGAAAATGTGTCGACCCTAATATCCTAAAGTGATTAGGTTTAGTCTCAAAACTTAATAACCGACACATCTTAAAATCAAAAGTTCCCTCAATTGGTAGAAACGTTTTTGGTGGGAAAACAAAGTCAATCTTGGTATTATTGCCTGGGTTAACCACATCAACCATAGGATGGGTTTCTAACAGTTGAGACTCGTGTTGAATATTATTAAGTTCGGGAAAACGAGTACGAAGATAGTCTCGTAAGATGGGTGAGGCATTGATGTCAAGTCCCAAGTGAGGGATATTTTTAAGAGTTAAAGAACATGGAGAATGATAATCACCCCCAAACTTAGATTTTTCGGCGTCTCTAGGTAGACTGGTCATAATCTCCCTAATTTCTAGGTCATCAGATTCCTGAAAGTGGGCGATTGATTTTTCTAAGTCAGGTTCATCCCCGCTAATCTCTACGATTTCTTCTAAGACTATTGTTTCTAAATCGTTTGACTCGAAAACATTACTCTCAAGATAAACTGGTTCCTCTAAACCATCATCGGTTTCGTAATCATCGTCTAAAACGGGGGTATTTCTAGTCAAATCCTCGTCATTTTGAATAGGTAAATAATTATTAAAATTATTTGGATTTGAACTAGAAATATCATTATAATCATCATCACCATCCTCCTCCTCATCATCATCACAATATAATTTTTGATATTCACGAATTCTCAAGCTTTGTTCCCAACTACATGGTCTATGTTTATAATATTTCTCATAGATCGTTAGAGGTGATTCCTCAATAAAAGTTGGAGTATCCATATATCGCTGCCCACGCATATATTCACCAAGAGTCATTTCCGAAGACGTCTCTTGATAACGAGAATTTCTAGACATATATTCTCGCAACGTCATCGCAGGTGGCGTCTCCTCAAAAGGATTCATCACCGAAGAAATATAAACTACAGAGGGATTCTATACAATCAAAAACAAGTCCGACTCGACTCCACCAAAGAAAACCTAAAGATTTCTAGCAAACAAAAAGCATGATGGCTCCACTTAGATTGTTTCTAGACCAGCTTCTATCTCTTGAAGGGGAATTCGTTACAGTTTGAGAAACCCCTCTGGATCAATCCGAGCTAATGTGAGATGAAACTGAGGCGAGGGAATCTCAATGGAGCTTTGATACCCAAGGCCTCACCGGCGTTACAAGGCGGCTTGTTTCAACTCCCAGAAGTCATCACGAACTTTGAAGTTGCTTAAAAGGTAACCAATATCCTTCGAAAAATTTTCCTAACAAGCTCGATACCCTATAGGTCTCTTTCTAATCAGATTTTAAAGCTTGGGTTCGCGTTAGGTTTTGTTTTCCTAAAACGGGCAAGAAGTGAACGGTGATGAAATCCGAACCCTTATCTTGTTTAGGCCAGGCCTTGCCCTTTACTAGGAAAATAAAGACAGTCCGGTTCGTCCTCAAACAATTATCACCTTAAGGCATACAGTAACTCGCTTGCAGGGGATTCGCGAGTGTTTCGATTGGACTTAACTCCCGTACCAGACGGGGGATGAACCGTTGTCGTCGACTCGGGCCACGACTCCTATGCCGTGTACGAACCCGAGGGGCCGAGACGATATAGTAATCGTCGTCCTTCCCTGCACACAGTTTATATAATTTTTTTTTTTTAATAATACCCTTCCGTAGGGTTAAAAAAAGAATAAAGTCTGATTGTCCAGAATAAAGTCCGATTGTCCAGAATAAAGTCCAAAAATTATGAAAAATAAAGTCTATTTACAAATCCTAAAAAAAAAAATTATGTCTTTTTTTTCTTCTCTTTTAGCTTTTAGCTTTAAGCTTTTTGTTCCCAAGTCCTTAGTATTCCACTTCGAACCTGTAAATCAAAGACACAAAAAGAAACGTAAAAAGGAACAAATAATAGTAAAAAAATAAATAATAAAAACCTAAAAATTCTACCTAAGCACAAATCCGCGTCGGCAACGCCAAAATGATTAAAGATTTAATGGGGGTAGTAGTAATGAGGTTCAAACTCTCGGACTTGTGAAGATTAAATTTAAAGATTTAATAAAATTATATACAAAATTATTAACAATGGGTGCGAGAGGTAACAAAGACACTAGATTCCACTATTATGCAAAATTGAATGATAAATATTTCAAAACTCTATTCAATTCTTAAGTCCTTTTTTATCTTTAATTCACTATCAATCATACAGATTCTCAAACATTATTTGCAAACCTTAAGCATATATTATCAAGAGATTAAACCAAGCATAACCTATCAAACCGAATAACAAATAATTAAGACAATCATTCAAACAATTTAAAACTCTGCAAAAGCAGCGATTAGGTGAATTATATAATTAAATTAAATAGTTACCCATTTATGTTGCATGAATAGCTTCCTCCATTGCCTTGGTTACGAGGGAATTAGCTCATCATAGTATAAATGCTCTCAAAATAATTTATTATGGCTCAAAAATGGTTTACAAATGATGAGAAGAAGAGAAAATGGTGTAAACTGTAATCTAGCGTCACATAATGAATGATAAATGACAAGTGCTGCTGCTGTTTAGACTGTGCTGCGACCCACGGCTGTGCGTCTTAGACACTGTTCATAAACGACTGTCCTTGCGGGTCCGTTCTTCGTGTTCTTGGTGTTCTTCATCAGCAGCAGCAGCAGCAACAGAGTTTCATCAACTCTTGATTTCTGCTTCTCTGGCCCTCCTATCGACTCCCTAAACTCTCGACTACCCTTCCCAATGACCGATACTTGTATTTATAGTGTTTTGGAGCAAGAAATCCGATCATTGATTGCGTATATTTTCTCTTTAATTCGATTATTCTTTGCTTCCCAAAAATGAGAATATTTACCATTTATAGAATTTCCACACGTTAACTCGCTCCCAAAACGCTCCAAATTAGTTTCTTCATGCCTCAGAAGCTTTCCCGCACCTCCACATCACTCCATGCACAGCACAAACACACTTGAGCTCGTGTTCAGTGTGTGTTGCTCTGTTTTGAGTTTGGTGAATCGAACCGAGAATTCCAGCCTAAATTGATCGATTCTGACACCCATACTGTGTTCCTTAAGCTATATCACATCTTCCTACCAAGTTTGAGCCATTGAATCGCACCACAACACCTTCATTTTGTCGATTGAAATTCTGCCAGTTGATGAACCAATTTTCCCGTCAATTTTATTTTTTCAAATCCTGAAGAAGGTGTCCCCTTAGCAAACAGTGGTGTCCCCTTAGTAATTAGGTTACCCCTTATCCAAAAGCGAGAGTCCGAATAACACTTGTCCTCCGGGTGCCAAAATCAACTTTTCGAGCCGAATTTTCCAAAA
Source organism: Papaver somniferum (assembly GCF_003573695.1). NCBI lineage: Eukaryota > Viridiplantae > Streptophyta > Magnoliopsida > Ranunculales > Papaveraceae > Papaver > Papaver somniferum. The sequence goes on along the minus strand of NW_020627707.1, from coordinate 1,279,207 downwards.
ATGTTTATTTCCTAAAAATACATAAAAACACAATATTAGTACAAAAATAGAGTTCCAACAATACGGACATTGAGGACAAATTAGACACAAAAATGTGTCTATCAGTGGGTTGAACAATAGCTAGAGTTTGTTCTTCATCTCCTTCTCCTTCTTCTTCTTCTTCTTCTTCTTCTTCCTCTTCAACAATTTCATCTTGTATATTCTTACCTTTATCTCCGTTACCATCATCATCATTACCTCCTCCAACATCAGGTATGTCTTGATCACCATCATCATCATCATTATTACCTCCTCCATCAGCCGGAGTGCTTTCATCAACATCATCATCATCACCTCTTCTACCAGATGGAATTAATTGTTCTTCATCTGGAGTATCGTCTGAATCACTGGGTTCAGATGGTGGTTCAGAATCATTCGTTATACGGATCTTTGTCGTTCCCAGCATAACGTATACCCCTCGATGTGTTAAAGTCAAGAGTTTTTCACCAACACGAGGAGGTCTTGAAGGAGGACTAAGAGCTTTCATAACTTTCTTCTTTTCCTTTTCCAACCTGAACAAGAACAATTAAGAAAAAAACAATACAGGTCGGCAGGGTCGACATATATAACCTATCCGGCGGAACAACGGCCGGAAGGGTAGATATCTAAATCACATGTCGGCAAAAGAGCGGCCGGCAGGGTATCATTAATAAAGACTGACGGCTTATAACACATATGAACACAATAGAAACGAGGATTTTTCACATTACAGGTCGGCAAGGTCCATAACCCATACATCGCCGGCTGACAAAACGCCGGCATGGTTTTATAGAAATACCATTCCCGTTTTAAAATTCAAAGAATCAGGAACCAATATATTATAATCAAGTAGCCGACAGGGTAAAAAATAATAACATGTCGGCTTCATTAAAAACTTCCGCCGGCAAGGTCTACATTTAAATAACCTGTCGGCCCTGCTAGTAGCAGTTGCAGACACTAAACAGTCGGCAAGATATTCAACCTAAGAGCTTGTCGGCCAAACCCTAACTATAAAAAGCTGGCATGGTCGATAACATAATACCTTGCCGGCGTCGCAACTGCCAATTCACAATTTCGATTTTTCTGTCCTAATTTGACATGCAAACATGAAATTGAAGTACTAGAGTGAGTTTAAGTGTGCCCTTACTTTCTTAATCGCAACATTTCTCGTGTTTCAGCGCCTGCGAATTCTTCCTTTTCAACCGTTTTTTCCTTTTCTTTTTGTTGAACTAGTTTTGCAAATTCCGGATTGTATTCATTGCGCTTTCTATTTGTTTGTTTCATCTTACTAGCCCTAGGTGTTGGCAGATCCATTGATGAAGATTAATCGGAATTTTCGAAGCGACGATTTTAACGAATTGATCGACGAGTTTTGGTGATGGTGGGGGTGAGGAGCCGGTAGGGCTGTGGAGGAGAAGAAGAAGAGAAGAAGAAGATGAAATGAAAAAAAAAAATAAAACTGATTTAGGGTAATAGATTTTTAAAGGGTAAGGGTAGTTTTGTAACTTACCCATTAGGACTCTCCCTAAAACCCTCAAAAAAAAGTCCCTTTAAAATTGGGTATACCCCAATTAATTTGGGTATATCCCAATCTCGCCAGGTTAAAAAGCCCCTTACCTTAGATATTTTCAAAAGTGTTCTCCTTTAATTTGTGTTAAGCGTCGAGTGAAACTAAAGTATTAGCTACTAGAGTAGAAAATGATTTTTATTTTATAGTTAAGGACAGAAAATGGGAATACCGTTTTGACATTTGGAGGGAAGATTAGTAAAATGAAAAAAGAGAAGGAAAAGAAAAACCTTGATTTCAGCAGCGGAGTCAGGAGTCAGGATTTAAATGATGGAGAGGTCATTTACAAATCAACTTGTAACAACAACAAAAAAAAAAAAAAATCTAAAATGCAACATTTCTTTTACTGAAGAATCATTTAAAAAGTAATCATCGATTTTGTTACTGAGACAGGTTTTGATATAACGCATAGCAAAAGATGATCTTTCTATTGTGGTGAGAGATCGTTAAATATGTTGAAAATCACGTAGTTTTGCTGCTGAGAGATCTCCAACTTTTTCATTTGTTGTTGTTGCATAGCATGTACTTATTTATGTAATATTATAACATTTTAGAATAACTTAGCTTAGATGCAATTTAATTTAGGAATTAGATTCTTTATATAATTGGTTTATACACTTATCGACATAAATGCCGACTGTTTAGAATGTGAAAAAAGTAAGAGAACTATAACCATTTTAAGAAAAATTAGGGTACATGTTGCTATAGGAAATAGCTCCTTAAGATTTGTTGCGAACTTGGAGGCTCTAATTACAACTTAGAAAATATATTGTAGGACCAAAAGCTACCTATATATTATAATGGAAGCTTTCAGAAATATTGGGGTGGTCATAGCCACGTACAACTTATAGGTAGCTCCGCCACTGCTTGATTTTGATTCATTCAACCAAATTAAGTGATTTGGGTGAGAAACTTGAAGTGGACGACTCCTTATATGAAAGGGAAACCACATTTTACATATTTCATGATTTAAATCCAAGAATTAGATGGTAAAAAGTTTTTAACCCAAAGTACTGGTGGTGAATCTCAACAAAATGAAGGAACAAACTGACAAAGTGCCATGACTTAAAATAATCGGGTATACCTATAACTTAACTCCAATATCTTTTTTATTTCCCAAAATTGTTAAAAGTACGTGAAAGGATTTATTTTTAGTTTATCAGACCAGTTTATGGCCAGGTTTATAACTGTTATACCCGATTCGACAGGTAAGGTTCAACGAATATGAAAAAGATAATGATTTGTCATTTTCTTACACCGAGTCATGTTCATCACAATTACCTCAATTTGATGATTTCCATTCATTTTCTTTGTTTCAGCGTTCTTAACAATTGAATATATATGATACAACTGGAGGAGTAATGGGAGGTCTGGCAGAAGTTGATCAAGATACTGTGGAAAGAAACCCAGTGTGTTGCAGATTGAGAATCAAATGCAAAGATCAAAATATTCCAGCTGCAATTCAAGTATCTTTACAAGGAATCTATTTGGTCATAGGAGTGAAATGGGATTATGCTTGCCGGCCGGCAAAAATGTTACAGTTGAGTCTTACCGGAGTACATTAATACAGTTGGAGAGAGGAAATGCATCATTACGAAATTCAAATTCAAAATTTGAATGCTCTGACCAGAACAGAAAAAGTACTACACGTACGAGCAAATTAAGTGGACGAGAAAGGAGCATGTGGAAGTGGGACAACACTGGGTAAAGATAATCTTCAAACCTCAAAGCCTAAAACCATTGGACAATTTTTTGGGAGATTTTTTGCTCAAAAGGCTAGTCTCAGTAAGGACAAAAGGAGTCATATGGTTAGTAAAGAAACTCTAGAATCAGGGGTAGAGCTCCGGGGTTTTTCAGCAAACGACGAGCTGAATCAAACTCAAATTGAGTGCAAACTCGTCGGGTGGTAATAACCTCATCTCAAATTTTTTTGAGGGAAAAACACGGTTTAGTCCAAAAATCATTCCAAAAGTATGGTTTAGTCCAGTCTGAGTCAACTAGCTACAGATTAGTCCAAATGTAGGGAAAGTACACTAATATCCCTTATTATCTACAATTTAGTCCAAAAATTTGCGTTTTAGTCCAAAATGACTTAAATAATTAAAAAATAATTTATCTTTCGAGCCGCTCGTCCAAAATTTACAAATTTTATATATTCGGATAGCTCTTTTCGAGATCTACAAAATGAATACCCATATGATTATATAATCTTCACTTTTTAGATTTTTTTAATTCACATTAGTGTACAATTATGTACACATCAGAAAAAATAAAGAAAATCCAACATTCATGAATCATGATAGCCAGACTGACAAAGATATCGACCACACCAAGCTCTAGTTGGATAACAGCTTGATTTGCATAAAATGGTTTAGCATATAACCTGCATCAAGGACAAAACAATAAAACATAAGAAACCACGGCTTGAAAAAGAAGCGATAACCTTTCACTGACAACCACGTAAGAAACAAAGCAAAGAAAGCAATCAAAGTAAAAAGTTGGCCAGTTATTAACTTAATCTCCATCCATTTGGGCCTAGCTGCACACACTTAGTATATAAAGAAATAAAATTATATATATTATAATATCCATGAGAAGGGATAATGGTGTTCAACTATATATATCTACAATTAACTAAAAAATTCAAAATCCATACCCAAAAACCATGCAATATATCCATGAAACTGGACAATGGTGCACAAATACGTAAACATATACGAAAATCAAGCAAAATCCAAACAATACCATAACATAGGCTATATGTCAATGAGGCTTTAAACGTGGAAACTATATGCACATTAACAATTTACAAGTAATTTCATGTAGTATACTACAAACGGACTGTAACTCCATCGTTCGGGTAAATTATAATTTACACAAGAAATTTCAAACGTATTGTAAAGCTAACATTTGAACAAGGGAAAAACTAAAACATAAAAGTATGTTATAGTCAACAAACTTGGATGTGATTTTCATCATCAACATATCATCTAAAATGAAAATATTAAACCAGTGGTTAGTAAAAAGGAGAAGGGAAAGGAAACAAGAGACTTACTATGGAAAAAAATTCTTTTTCTTCTACTTTCTCATCTTCCTTAGTCTTCGAGGCAGTAAGAGCTACAACACCAGTTGCAGACTTGCACCAACAACCATTAGAGCACCTCCATCAAAAATCATGGAAGTCATCTTCTCCCTTCCACTTGCAATTAGCTTTGTGGTATCCTTGGCTTTGACTTGGGATAGACGAAGCTAATCTTGTCGTCATCAACGTCAGCTCCAACTACCAAATAAAAACAATGCACAATAAATAGATTTGATGATGAATGCTGGAATACAACAACATACAAGTAACATAAGATGGGGATGCACATACGCAATATATGTCTGATAAATTTTTGTTGTAAAATAGGAAAGTGATAATGTTAACAATCAACAGGTGTGCAACTATGTGCACATCAACGATCGACATGTGTACAACTATGTACAAATCAACAATCAGCAGGTGCACAACTATGTACACATCAATAATCAACAGGTGTACAACTATGTACACATTATCAATTTACATGTGTATATTTTTTCAGTGTATACTACAAACGTATTGTAACTCCGTCGTTCGGATATGCAAAGGAAGAGGTCAGTTCTTTTGCCAAGCGTTAACTATATTAATCTATATATAATCCACAATTTCATGCACCCAATTCTACTTATCGTGTATCGGTGATTCCATATTATCATTTCAAACTCTAACGAGAATATAAAAATATCATTTCAATGTATAACATAATTACACCATTACTCAGAGAATGATAATAAGATGTGACCTATGAGTAGAATAAATGATTCGATATGAACCTGGAAATTTAGGTCCACATGATCCATCCAAAAATCACGCAAAATGAAATCTGCAGACAACAATATTAAGGTGTACAACTATGTATACATTAACAATGAATGAGTGTACAACTATGTACACATGAAAACCGTCGAAGATCAAGCTCGCAAGTTGATCTTTTTAAAAAGGTAAAAACAGTAGAAAATGTAATGTGGAGACTCACCATCATACCTGATGAACTAATAAGTTTTCAACAGCGAGTAAGTCAAAAACATCTTGCTTATCTGAAATACTAAATGATTTGATGTAGAAGCGTTGTTAGAAGATATTAGAATCCACAGCCTACACATCTTGCTCAAGAATCTTTGGGTTACCAGCATGCATCGACTCTATAAGGCTTGGTTTTTCTACATCCAAAGTACCCAGATGCGCGCAGAAGAACCATCTCCTAGAATTACAATATATCATATCATAATACATGTAAAACGGTTAATAGGCTTATGGAATGTTTAAAGAAATTTTTACCGAAATATAAGATATTAAAGGCTAAGGTTGAGTTTGTAACAGACTACTGTAAATTGAATTTTTATAAAATCGTAAAAAGAGGTAGCAACTAATCCATGAAGATCGGAAATTACAAACTGCCAAACTGATCAAAACAAAAGGGCCACGTTAGAGACTTGTAACTTTAACAAAATCCAAACAACGACTTTAAGGTTCCATGTAAGACCCCAAATAGGCCACATGAAATATTAACCGGGAACCGCGTGTTTAATATCCCAGGCCACATAAAAAATTTAATGATCAAGAGGTGTACAATTATGTGCACATTAATGAACGGGTGTACAACTATGTGCACATTATAAATCAACATGTGTACAATTATGTACACATTAAGAGTCAACATGTGTAGAATTATGTACACCTTGTGACATTCATTTACCATTAAAAATAGACAGTATCACTCGATACAAACAAAACAATTAAAACTTAACAACTGCATATGTAGACTATGATTACATTTGGAACCGACACAAATTCCAACAGTAATCTCTACTTATCTGCATGCCAAAATCTACTAGTATCCACTATTTCCACGAATTATAGGTCTATACTTTATGTCCCAGTCCAATCAGAGAAAAATGAGATAAGCTAGCGCAGATGGATCCGACACCGCGAGCGCACACACATTCTGGCCTTAGTAGATGGTTTTTCGACAAATAAATGATGATGACTTTGCAACTTTCAAATGTATTCATGACTCCAAAAGAGATATAGAAACGTGGAACTACTCTTAAGACATGTCTACTATATTGTTAGCTGCCAACATAAGAGAACAAAAAAGACAAAAATATAAAACCACATTGCACATTCGTCATTGCACAAACAGTACAGCCAATTCCATTAATAAAAAAATCGTCATTTCTACAAATTCCATGGGGATGAATCATGGTAGGAGTTGCATAGATCATAGTAAAACCATGTAAAACAAAGAAATAAACAAGCTTTATTAATCAATTAATAAGGCTTCCATAAATAGCTCTCTCCAACTACTTGGGAATCTGACTAACACAATCCGTGATGCGAAAGCACTAGGCTCTGGATCTCTCTTCTCTCTAGCATCAAATTATAGTAATGCAGAGAGTCATAGATAATAGATGCTAGTCATAAGACTCATTACAACGGATGGGTCCACTGCAATCAACAAATACCTAAAATAAATCACGACAGACATGTATATATGTATATATTTAAGGTAATAGCATTGTTGTATTGAAAAAGTATTAAAAAAAAAACAACAATCAAAATGAGAAGATGTAATGAATTATTGTTCTAACCAAGAATAATAATGGACACAACTTGCTGCAAACAGTACTGTGAGTCGAGTGAAACGCATTACCCGTAGACCAAAATCTTTCACGTGTTTCTCATTATAAAGCTCACGCGCCCGACCACTCACAGCAAGTAGAGCTTTAGAAGGAACACACCCTCTATTAACACAAGTTCCTCCCACATCTCCCTCAATAATATGGCAGTTTTCAATCCCTATAACAACCATTACATTCACCACTGAAAAAATCAACGATCTCAATCACATATAGGAATCCAATCCCTGTTCATTGAATTAAGCTTTAAATCAAAGAGCAAAAAAAAAAAAAAAAAAAAAATTTATCAAAATCAGAAAACCTAAAATAATTAAATTAATCGAAATAATTCATAAAACAGCTGAATCATCAAAATACCAAACTATCAATGTTTTATTCAATTAAATTGAAAATAGTGATAGAAGGTTGAATAGATTTTTGCTTGATCAAGCAAACATCCCAAATCGATTAAAAATGAAATCGAATAAGAGATTAACAGATAAAGAATAATCAAAGTAGTTCAAATACTAACCTGAAAACTAATTGATCAAATGAACATTGATTCTCACATGAAGAATATCTGAATCTCCTCCTATTTGTCTGATCTGTATATAAATCTCTCCGCTGATCGATTTCGGTAGTTTCAGAGACAAACTACACCGAGACGATCAAAGAGATGGAAACATAAATCCTTGTCATTTGAAAGGAGTAATAAAATTGCAGACCTCCGCCGATTGAAGACAAAGAAGTGAAAAAATGACTTGTGATTCTGTGAACAAATGAATATACGATTTTTATTCGAGGGACATTTTTGGCATGAAAAGAAATATTTTTGGACTGAATTGTTAACAAATGGACTAACTCGTCTCACAATGTGTAAATTTGGACCTCTTAGTACTAGGCTTGGGAGGACAAGACTAGAATGTCTAAAGCCCAACAACAATGGGACTAAACGTCAATTTCTACATTTTTTGAACGGTTCCGTCAAAAACATTGACAAAAGGAAAAGGAGACGACATTGCCGGACAAAGTGACGGAGGGATCGAGAGGTAATCCTAAGAACAAACTCAACTTCTGATTCTGCTAGTGATAAATCAGGTGATGCTTAACATATTAGTGAGGAGAATGATGACCAAGAAATACTGTCAGTATCAACACCAGAATCAGGGGGAAGGGAGGTGGAAATTGAAATGGAGATGAATAAAGAGGCTCGCTCAGGCCATGGTTTTACACAACCCCTATCCAAGTGCAATAAGTGATGGGCCCCTTTCCCAAGTTAGTCGAGGAAAAATTGTCTTTGACCTTAAGAAATTAAACCCAAACTCTGGAAGGAATATTGATATGGGTGTGAAATGTCGCACAACGCAAATATACAACTTCTTCCTGTACAAAACATCCTTAAGCACGAAAACATATACAAGGCGAAGGTTGGTCACGCGAGAATAAGGATGGAGAACGAATAGATAACCACGCGATAAAGATAACACGATCATAAGAAGCGCGAAGGACTAAGTAGCAGTGCGACAGACAGGGACAGCTTCTAAAAGCCTGGCATATAAAGCATAAACATAATCAATCAACTGAGATATTGCACGTGAACTAAGGTTGTCTTTTATTGATGAGTCTGTCTATATAAGGATTCAGAAATGATAAGAAAAAGAGAGAGATCAATCAGGAGAGATAGGCTAGGGAATTGTTAAACAAAAAGAGAAAGAAAATAAGTTCATCTTAGAATTTAGCTTATAAATTCATATCTTTCATTGTTGTGTATGAATCATAGTTCGAATCCGCTGTAAGAGTAACATATATTCATAATAGAATAGTTTTACAAGATCATATAAGTGTCAAAGTGGTGCATAATATCATTAATATTTGAGTTGATCAGCATGATTTAAGCTTTGTGTTATTATCATTATTTGGGTGTAGTTGTGGGATCTTCCACAGCTACAATAGACACAATTTTTAACATAATTGAACTGTTAATGGAATTTAGTTTCAATCTTGGAACTCAACACTCAGGCAGAACAAGTACAACACATTTGCAGAAATAATAGCAAGGAATGAAAGAAATTTGGTAAATTCATCAAATCAAGGAAGAATTTTAAAAGAATCCAAAGAAATTATTGAAGGGGTACAAATGGTTATCCATTGAGAATAAAATCATCACATGGAATGCAAGGGGGATGAATGTTCTTGATAATCTTGAAAACGTCAAATCTCTAGTTAAACGGCATAAGCTACTGGTGATAGTAATACAAGAAACTAAAATGATGAAGACTACATATTGGTTTGTAAAAAACATATAGGGTAATGAAAGGAACAAATGGAGGATGATGCCATCAAGGGGTCTTGCAAGAGGATTACTTACAATCTGGAATGATGAAGAATTAGAATGTATTGATAAGGAAATGTCTGATAATATACTAAGAAATTTGTCAACAGAAGAAACCAATCTTAAGAATTGATAAGAAATTTGTCAACAAAAGAAACCAATTTGTCATCAGGAAATGTCTGATAATGCATTGATAAGAAATTTGTCAACATAAGAGATGGTTTCGAATGGACATTGAGCAATGTTTACTCACCATGCTTAAAAGATGACAGGAAAGAATTTTGGGAGGAGTTGAATTTTATTGCAGGATGGGCCGCTGATGCTTGGTGCATTGCATGGGATTATAATGCAGTAAGAAGAAACTGGGAGAGAACAAACCCGGGGGATCAAGAATGGGGAAAGGACTATTTAATGAATTCATGGGTAGTCATAGTTAGACATTCCATTGGGAGTAGGTCTCTATTCATGGTCCAACACGGAGGAAATTCCCATACTATGCAGATTAGACAGAATCATAATCTCAAAAGCTTTTGAGGAAAAAAATCCAAATGAAGCTCAAGCAATGTTGCAAGAAATACATCTGATCATGCTCCTATCATTTTGACAACAGGTAGCGCTCAAAGAAAAAGAGCCCCATTTAAATTAGAGGCTCATTGGTTGTGAAATCCATCTTTCTTACAAAACCTTGAAGTCTGGTAGAACGCTGTGGTTTTCACTGGATCCCCAAGATTCATACTAGCTAAGAAATTTTAAAATCTAAATCAATTCTTAAAGAAATGGAGCAAGGAGCAGTATGGGAACTCGGAGAAGAAGAAAAATGAGTTGATAAAAAAAATTGATACTTTGAAGTTGAAAGAAGAAAACTGTCTTCTACCAACTGAAGAATTCGTAGAAAGAGCGAGAACTAAAACTGAACAGAAAAGTATCAGACTTGATGATCGCAGGAAATGGTTAACTAGGGATAGAATAAGAAGTTTGAAAGAAATGGAATACAACACAAGATTTATGCATCAAACAACTAGTGGTAGGAGAAGAAGGAACATTTTCCTCAAATTATAAATCAATGGACATGATAATTTCAATCAAGAGGAAATCAGCAAGGAATTCACATATTACTTTTCAAAACTTTTCATAGAATAGTACACTTGGAGACCTCACCCGGACAGCTCAGATAACCCAAAAATCACAAGTGAAGAGCAAATATGGCTGTAAAGACCAATAGAGGAGAGTGAAGTCTGGAAAACAATTGAGAGATGTGGTAAGAATTGATCTCCAGGTTCATATGGATATCCTCTAGAATTCTAGCAAGTGGCTTGGCCTATGATAAAGACGGATGTTATGGCATCAATCAAACAATTTGAGGAGGAAGAAAAAATGGATTGGAGAATGAATTGTGCTTTCATCACTCTAATACCAAAAAGAGAAGAATCTAATAGACCTCATCACTTTCGACCAATTAGTCTAGTGGGAAGTATGTATAAAATAGTAAAAAAGATACTTGCTAAAAGGTTTAATAAAGTGGTGCGCGCCAAAACTCATTTCTGAACATCAAGGAGCTTTTATTCAAGGGAAGCAAATTCACGATGGAATTCTTATAACTGGAGAGCTAATTGATGCAAGAATCAAATCTAAAACCCTTGGAATTCTGTGCAAATTAGGCATTGAAAAGGATTTTGATAATGTCAGCTGGTGTTGTCTTGACAAGCTATTGGAAGGAGTTGGTTTTGGTCAAAAGTGGATAAATTAGATTCATTGGTGCTTATCTTCAGCGCAGTCATCAGTTTTGGTGAATGGAAATGCCACTGATAAATTCAAAACACAAAAGGGGTCAAGACAAGGAGATGCTATGTCTCCATTCTTATTCATCCTGGTAGATGAAGTCCTAATGAAGTTAATGAAGAAAGCTGAAACTCTCTCTATGCTCTCTGGTTTCAGCATCAACTCTCAACTAAAAGTGTCTCCTATGCAGTTTGAAGATGATACGCTGATCTTCTTGGACGACAAAGAACAAACGGTAGAAAATCTTTTGATGGTTTTACAAGTATATGAAGCTATCACTGGTTTGACAGTGAATCTAGAAAAAAGTACAACTATTAGTCTTGGTGCAGATCATAAAATAGATGTTATTGCTAAGATACTCAACTGCAATATTGAATCATTACCATTTAAGTATCTTGGTATGCCATTGGGTGCCAACAGAAAGCAAACAAGCATATGGGAATGTATCATAGAAAAATTCCAGAAAAAGTTAGCATTATGGAAGCGGAATTTTTTATCCAAAGCAAGAAAGATCATACTCATTAATGGTGCACTTGCGAGTCTTCCGGTGTACTTTATGTCCTTAATACAAATGCCTGCAAGCATAGAGAAGAGAATGAACATGATTATGAGAAAATTTCTCTGGGGGGACAACAAGAGAAAAAAATAAAATCAATAGGGTTGCTTGGGAGAAATGCATTACACCAAAGGAATTGGGAGGTCTGGCAATTAGGAACTTAAGAGAAACCAACAAAGCATTGCTAGCAAAATGGAGCTGGAGATATACTCAAGAAAAATAGGCCTTATGAAGAAAAATAGTACAACATAAGACAAAATCTAACAAAGAAGATATTTGGCCTCTAGCCTCTAAAGGCACATATGGCAAGGGATTCTGGAGGGTTATACAGAATGAGGAAGGTTTGGTGCAATGGAATGCAACTTTCAAGATTGGAAACGGAAGAGATGTCATATTTTGGGTAGATGCTTGGAAGTTTAAATTCCCCGTGTGTGAGACACACAAACAGGCATTCAGAGTTGCAGTACATAAGAAGGCAAAAATAGATGATATGGTTCATGGAGGCAGATGGAAAATTGCTCTTAAGGCCAATCCATGTACATCAGCGATAACTGAATTAAACAACATACTATCTGTCATTGGGAAACCTCTAGTTTCCACAGATAGAAAAGACTCAATCGGCTACAAGTAAGGAAAAGGCTATACATCCAGATAAGGTTATAGATGGGAAATGCAAACATGCACAACAGTTCCTCTTAAGATCTAAAACATATACGAAGAAAATTTGTTCCCCCAAAAGCCCAAGGTTTGTCTGGTTTGCCACTCAGAAAGCAATCCCTTCAATTGAAAATCCACTCAAAAGAGGAAGTCAGGTCAATGATACTTTGTGCATCTTCTGTAATGGAGAGACTAAAACTGTGAACTATCTACCGATTAACTGTCCTTTCACTAGAAGAGCGTGGCTCTCTACTTCAGCTCCAGAATGGATACTACGTGGGTACATAGATCGAGATAATATCGGCAAACAGTTTGAGGATTTTAAAGCAAACCAGAACAAGAAGATTGCCAAAAGAGTATGGCTTATACTGCGTGGGTCCGGTTCGGTTCCGGGTAATCGGGTATCCGTTGACAGCCCTAATCTTAGCTATTTTTTCCGGCGAAAAAAACTTTCGAATTTACCATCAATGATGGATCTTGTTTTGTAGAGCATCTAAAACCCTTCCCAAAAGTATAAATTTTATTAAAATCGGATATATTTTTTTAAGTTATTAATTTTTTTGTGATTTGTATTTAAATTGGAGAGATAAAAGGATAAAAAATTGGAAAAACATAAATATAAGGGATATGATTGTCTAGAATTTTTGATGTCCATTTCACCTATCCCTAAAGTTTACTTGTCCATTAGAGCCGTATTTTAGGATACTTGGGCAATTGACTCATTTTCTCATAGTTAAATTCCTTCGAAATTCGAAGCGAAAAGAAAATATGTATTTTCCAGCAACTTTACTTGAGCTTAAAATTAAAATTAATAGGCTAAGAGTATCTCCAACAGAGTCTCGGATATCTAAAAAATCTCAGGCCTCCTGGAATTTTAGAAATTGTTTCTAAAAAAACCTCTGGTGGTTGTATATTTAAGTGTTTACTTGACTTGGCAATTTATGTTTGGATAAAAATATCTGTAGGATCAGAATCTCGCAACAATAATGTCTCAGCGAAATTATCAAAGGCACAACACAATAGTGTCGCAGAACAATTTCAGGAAGAATATAACAAACGACGTCAGCTAGGATCATGAGAAAGATGTGATAGTCTTGCGAAGATTAGAGAACTTGCGAAATTAACATTTGTAAGGTTGCGAGAATGTCGCAAACCATATCCGAAAATAAAGGACAGAATTAGCTGTCATCCACTATGTATTTCCATATAAATAGTCATTCAAGTTGTAAAGATGAGGGAGATCTTTTTTGAGTAAGAAACAAGTAAATAGGAGAGAGAAAGTTCAGAGCAGAGATCATTCTTGACTTCTTTATCTTTCTTGTAAGAACATTCAAAAATTAATCAACAGAATTAAGAGTGTAAACCTAAAAATGAGTTGATCAACAATGAAATCATATGAGGGGTGTAATGTAGGATTTCCTGCAACTACATAATGGCGCTAGAAACAGGGAACTTGAAGATCAAAAGTTGAAGATTGTTGATTGAGAATATTCAAATCAAGAAAGTGATTAAATAAATCAGTGAATCAGTTAGAAGAAAGATGAATAGAATTAATGAAAATGGCAAAAGATTGGAGTGTAATATGATAACAAAAAGCTTGATTAATGAATTCCATGAAAACATCAAAGGAAGAATACATAAACGAAATTTTGAAGGAAAGAAAGTTATGGCGGTAGAAAAAACATCACCCTTGAAAGATTGGGAAAAGCAAAAAATTGCGTTCATGGCGGAAGAAATACCGAAAGAAAATTTGAACCATACATCTCCGTTGGTCATCACAGTGCCTATTACACGAAAAGAGAAGGAGACAACAATAAAATCCACAGGAGAATGGATGTTGAACAGAACTTTAATCGATACAGGAAGTTCAATTGATATAATATTTTATCATGCATTCCGGGGAATGGGATTCAAAGACGAAGAAATGTCCAATTCAACATATTTTGTTCACGGCTTTGGAAAATCCACAACAAAACCTAAAGGAGAAATAGTGGTACGAATTCCACTTGGAGAAATCGAAACACATGTAACATTGTGCGTGGTGGATATGGAATCGCCATATAATATGTTATTAGGAAGACCATGGATACATGCGATAAAAGCTGTGGTATCAACGTTGCATCAATGTATTAAATTCCCCACACCAAATGGAATAGGTGAAATCAGAGGAGATGTTGACAATGCGAAATTATGTCATCAAATTGAAGTAAAGCATTATGAAGGACAAGCAAAAAAGAAACAATTTCGCAGAAATTGGCAAAGGAAGCAAAGAAGAAGAAGAATTTAGAGTATATATGATAAGGGCAAAAGAAGGCAAAGGAATACCCAGCGAAATTTCGGAAGAAGGAGAAGGACCTATGAAAACAATAAAAGAACCAACACCAATGGGAGAACCTAAACCCAGTTACACTGCCGCAGAACCAACAAAAGAAATAAACGTTGGGACTATAGAGAACCTCTAATATTGAATTGGAACCAAAATGGATAGAAGAAGAAGAAGAAAGAACTGTTAACTTGTTGCGAGAATATAAAGATGTTTTCGCAGGAACATGGATGAGATACCGGGAATAGATCCATCAATTGCATGCCACAAGTTGGAGATTAACAAAAATGTGAGACCATTTAAACAGAGAATAAGAAAAATTGCAACAACTTACCATTCCCAAATAGAAGAAGAACTACAGAAAATGCTTGAGGCGGGAATATAAGAGAAGCTAAATACCCAGAATGGATAGCGAATATGGTCATTGTCCCAAAGAAAAACAAAGGAATCAGGATTTGCATAGATTTCACTGATTTAAACAAAGCTTGCCCCAAAGATAGTTTTCCGTTACCAGATATTCCTCAAATGGTGGAATCCGCAGCGGGAAAATATAGGGTATCATCTTTAGATGGTACAAAGGGTATAACCAAATCCCTCTCGCTGAAGAAGATCAAGAACATACTGCTTTCTTTGCCCCTAGAGGTTTATATTGTTACACGAAAATGCCATTTGGTTTGCGAAATGCGGGAGCGACATACCAAAGAATGGTAGAGAAGGTGTTCGCAAAATGGATACAAAAACATTAGAAGTATACGTGGATGACATGTTAGTAAAGAGTAAAGAAGCTAAAGACCATGTACAAGATGAGGGAGATTTTTGAACAAATGCGGCAGTATAACATTAAATTGAATCCTGAGAAGTGTACTATTGGAGTTGCATCGGGAAAATTTTTAGGCTACATTGTATCAAAGGAAGGAATACAGGTTGATCCAGAAAAAGTGCAAGCAGTTCGTGACATGCCAACACCAGCAACAATAAAAGATGTACAGAAGTTGAATGGGCTTCTAGCTTCGCTGGGGAGATTCATTTCGCGATCATCAGACAAATGCAAATATTTTTTCGATATACTCAAGAAGGGTGCGAAATTTAAATGGACTGATGAATGTGAAAAGCTTTTCAAGGAATCAAAGAACATCTTATGAATACAACTATTTTACAAAAAGCAGAATCAGGAGAAGAATTATTGATTACCTTGCGACGACGTCGCATGCATTAAGTGTTGTGTTATTGCGAGTAGACGCAGGAGTGGAGAAACCCATTTATTACATTAGCAAAACTTTTAATACTGAGAAGAATTACTCAAAGATTGAAAAGTTAATCTTAGCATTAGTTTATGCATCATTTAAGCTCCGCATATACTTTCAAGCACACAAGATAAAGGTATTAACAAAAGTACCAATTGAATCAGTGATGAAGAATTCTAAAAGATCAGGAAGAGTGGAGAGATGGAATGCACAAGTAGGCCACTTTGATATTAAATATGAAATTTTGTCTTCACCAAAATCACAAGTTGTTGCGGATTTCTTGGCAGAATTTCCTTTAGAAGAAGATGAAGCAGTAGAAGAAATGATGGATGGAGTAGAAGAAGACATGGAGATCCAAAAGATTTATTAACAGAACCAAATAGATGGGAATATTGGTAGATGGATCATCAAATGGAGAAGGAAATGGAGTTGGAATTGTTTTAATTTCGCCAGAAGGAATAAAGATGGCTTTTTCATTCAGATTGGAATTTGCATCCACTAATAATGAAACAGAATATGAAGCTGTGATACATGCCTTAAAATTCGCAATAGAAATGAAACTAGAAAATGCCAGGATCACTAGTGATTCGCAGCTAGTTATTCGCCAAATAAAGGAGAGTATACTACAAATGAACCATCCTTGAAGAAATACAAGAAGCTGGTTGAAGAATTGTCAGCGAAAATCCCAAAAATAAAATGGAGGCACATTTCAAGAAAGGATAATAGACTCGCAGACGCTTTTGCTTTCATCTCAAGCATGATGACAGATCCAACTGCGAGATGCATAAAAATACAAACACTTCTGTCACCATCAATCAATAAAGAAGAAGAAGATGTGGATGTGATGATAATAGATAATGAAAAGAAGAACAAATAAACAATGTCGCAGACTGGAGAATGGAACTTCATGCATATTTGGCGAAAGGAGAAACACCAAGAAATAGATTGGAAACACACAAGTTAAAAAGCCGAGCAACGAATTATGAATTAAGAGATGGGTTGCTATACCGAAAATCCTTTAGTGGACCATCACTCAGATGTTTGACACGAGAGGAAGGAGAAAAGGTGCTGAAAATGTTACATAGGGATGCTGGCAATCATAGTGGAGGAAGATCTTTGGCACATAGAGCAAAAATGCAAGGTTATTACTGGCCATACATGCATGAAGATGCAAAACAAATATCAAGACGTTGCGAAGATTGTCAGCGGCATGGAAAGAAAATACATGCACCAGGAGCACCATTGTCATCTTCAACCAGTGTGTGGCCTTTGGAAATGGGGCTTAGATATTGTGGGGCCATTTTTACCAGGAACTGGACAAAGAAGATACTTAATAGTCGCAACAGATTATTTCACAAAATGGACAGAAGTGAAGGCAGTACAACATATTCGCGACAAAGATATCTTTACATTCATATTCGAAAATATCATTTGCAGATTTGGAATTCCTGCACAGTTGGTATCTGATAATGGGAAACATTTGAGGCAGAATATAGAAATGTTACTTAATGCATTCAAGATAAAATGTGGAAAGTCACTCCTTTGTATCCACAAGCTAATGGGCAAGTAGAAGCAACAAAAAAACAATTGCAGATATATTAAAGAAGAAATTGGAAGGACATCACAGAGCATGGTGCGAACAAGTACATAATGCAGTATGGGCTTATAATACAACTAGAAGAGAAGCTACTGGAATGTCACCTTTTTGTTTAACATACGGAGTTGAAGCGGTGTTACCAACAGAAGTTGTTATTCCGACAACAAAAAGAGAAGCTTGGGAGAAAAATCTTAGTGGGCTTGATTTTAAAAACTTGATGAATTAGAAGAAAGAAGAGAAAAATTTACAACATATGGAGAATTATCAGCGAAGATTAGCCGAGAATATAATAAACGTGTCAAAATACGCGAATTTCAACCAGGAGATTTAGTTCTGCGAGAAACACCAATATATCAGCGAGAAAATGGTGGAAAATTAGCGAAAAAATGGGATGGACCTTACATCATTAAGGAGATAGTTGGAACAGGAGCTTATAGATTAATGGATCCAGAAGGAAGAGATTGGTCATAGATTAGACAGACCATGGAACAGGTTGTACTTAAAAAGATATTATCCGTAAGAAGCTTTGAGAAGTTATGGATTCTGAAAGAATAATTGCAAGATTACTCATATCAAAACAAGATCAATGTGCGAAATTTTCGCAGAGATAATCACAGAACAATGACATAAAAGAAAGGGGCGAACCTTTATGGCGTACACCCTAGTTCGCGAATAAAATTTCGCAAGAGGCAAATGTAAGACCTAAAGTACGTCATATTAGGGGGTACCTGTTGCATGGCTCAGGGAAAGGCTACACCGCCACCGGAACCTGAGTCATGGAGATTTGGGGTCAATAAAGCCCATCCGGGAGAGGCACCTTGGATTCTCAGCTTAAGCATATGACTTGGGTTGGGCGACTAAGGTAATAAGGACTCTCCCAAGGAGTGCAGATCTGATCAAGGCGCCGAGGTACACGGTTGAGTCAAGAGTGCCAGGGCGTTTGAAGCGTCCTTGCCATTCTTGACAAGTCTTGGCTATACTGCACTCGGCCTGAAGAAAACCCCACTTAGGGTGCAGTCTCGTAACCATAAGCCCTATAGGTAAAAGGGATAAGAGGCTGCGAAAACAACTGGTTGTTGTTAAGACTGGATGGGAGGAGCTAACCTTGTATGGTAGAAGTACGCCTCCTTGAAGGGGCAACCAGGGGGAGATAAGGGGGCACCCTCCATTAGGGAGCTGATAAGTGTCTTAAGACGCAAATGTCATGAGGCTTTTTATTCGCAAGGATATTAAGGCTTGTCATATTTGTGCAACAATCCTGAAGAGGCAATAATACAAAAGAAAAAGATAAGACGAGATCAATGGGTTTTCGCATGAAAGTGCGAAGACGTCCTGCGATTTCGTCGCAAGACGGCAATGTCATGGGGCTTTATTTTCGCAAGAATATTTAGGCCTGTCATATTGTCGCAACATTCCTGAAGAGGCCATAATACAAAAGAAAAAGTTAAGGCAAGATCAATGGGTTTTTGCATGAAAGTGCAAGGACGTCCTGCGATTTTGTCGCAATGACAAGAGGTGGCATAATAAGACCTTTAATTAGGAAGGAAAATAAGACCATGATAAAACAAATATTATAAGTATTCAACAGATTATTTTTTGCAAGAAAGATAATGAGAGGCAAGTATGGGAATCAATACACAAGAAGCATTATCTTTCTCATCAACAAAATATTAAAAGGAAAAGTTGATTCCAAAGTTGGTTGAAAAATGTAACTCGCAAAAGTGATAAAAATAAGACAGTTCAAGAAGACAAAGCTAGATAAGAAGCTCAAGCTTCATATTAATTTCAGTAGCAGGAGATGACAAAATTCTTCGCCAATATTCTCGCAAGCCTCTCCTTCATTTCGGTTTTGATCTTCGCCATGACTAGCATCTTGATTATCGCCAGCAATTACTTCTTCAGGAGAAATTTCTTTCTCATTCTGATTAACACCAGCAGATACTTCTTTAGAAGGAATCTTCTTCTTCATCTTCCAAGAAATTATCCTCTGCACCGCTTTCGTAATCATAATCACTATCAGCAGGACGAGGAACTTCATCATCATCTACTTCTAAAGGATCAATTGATGTAGGAGGAGAGTTGGACAATAAAATGTCATTTACAAGGACTTCAGCCCGGAGATGAACTTGGCGAAGAAGTGCTCTTGATGATTCCTATCTTGAATATCCTTAAAATAAGCAAGATAATCAAGTCTTCTTTCTGCTCGGTCGCGAGAACCAGTAAGGGAGAGACGAGCAATGCATTTTCTTTGCGAATTTTGGCATATTTAGCCTCCAAAACAGAAATAGAAGAATGAAGATTCTTCTCAGACTCTGCGAAAATAGAATACAAAATTTATTAAGATAAGGAATTCAGAGAGATATGACAAAGAAAAGATAATTAAGGCAGTCAAACTATTATGACTACCTTCCTTTTGCGAAATAAGGTGTTGAATCAAGGATAGACAACTATTCTCCCAACGGTCCATTGCGTCATCAAATTTATCTCCAACTAAACCTTTAAGTCGAGACTGAAGATTTTTCTCTTTAGAAATAAGAAAGGCATTTTTCTTCGCAAGAGAAGAATAAGATTCTTCTAATTTGGAATATTGTTCTTTAAGCTGATTCGCCTTTACACTTAAAGCTATTCTACCTTGAATGAGTGTATCTCTTTCAGCGATAGATGATTCTGTTACTTCTTTAAGTTCATTTCTCAAAGAGCGAAGAGATTGCTCTTGGTCATCACATACTTTTTGAGAATACTAAGTTGTTGCGAAGATATCGCCATCTTGTTTAAATAAGTTCTCTTCTCTTGAGATAAGGTTTTATTCTCATCTGATAAAGTTTCCATCCCTAAATTAGCTTTAGTTAAAGAATAAGAAAGACGAGATACTTCATTACTTAATATCTTGTCTTTGAACTAATTGGGTATTTTCATTGGTAAGATTATTTATCTGATCAAGAGAATATGAATAGAGGTTATCTAATTGGTTATATTGATCCATCAAGATTTCTTTATCAACACGGGCTTCTTCAACAGCAGATTCAAATTGATATCTCTCCATTATTCGTTTCGTTTAATGCTTAACATGCGAAAGAGGGATTTCAAGGATAATTAAATATGGGAAGGATAAAACCATAAAAGGCAAATTAAAGACATAGATAAGAAAATCATACCTCTCAATTCATCATTCTTCTTGCGAAGATTGTCACGATCCAGCAAAACATTCTGAAGCTTCTGATTTTCAAGACGAAGAGCATTACATTCTTTTTCAAAGCTGTCTGCGAAGCAGCTCTGTCAGAACCCAAATGCTTGCTCAGAATTTCGCAAACATTAGACTTGATGGATCAATAGAAGACTTCTTCCATCATCCAGAATTTCAGATAAAACTTTGAAAGCAATATCTATCCCTTCCACGGTTTCTTTCGAAAGAGGAAGAGACTTGGGTAGAGAACTGGTAGAGATAGAAGGTTGAGAAACATTCTCAATGGGAAGAGAGAGGTTTCATTCAGAAGGATCACAAGGGGATTTCAATCATGAAAGGTCAGCTGAAGAAATGAATCAGAGGCAGCTTTTTCGCGAATTGGAGATAAAGGTTTATCTTGCGAAGATGTCGCAGGAGATTTGGAAGAAATGAGTAGGTGGATGGGAACAAAAGTTGGAACAGTTTTAAGGTGGCGAGACTTCTTGAGAGGTTTATTAAGATCTTTATCACCCCGCGAATTACAATCCAGATAAGAAACATAGGCAACAATATTGTTATTAGAAAAAGATAGTGTTTCTTACTACCTTCTCATTCACAGACTTTCTTTTATGTGCGACAACCTTATGCTGTGATTTGGGAATGCTAGGGTTCTGAACTGTAAATTTAGTATTGGAGTCGCTTTTGCTGAAATGACAAGAGTATGGGAATCACATAAACAACATCAAATAAGGCAATAAACAAGATCAATTTCAAATATATCAATCTCAGGAAAACTTATAAAGAAGAAAAGAGAAGTCTAACCTTGATGAATCCATGAAAAATAATAGCAGGGAGATTGTCTCAAAGAAAATTACGAACTATGAAGATCTAGTATGAAGATGAAGAAGAACTTAAAAGATTGAAGAAGAAAGAAGAAAAATTGTAATAATAGAATTTTCAGAAGAACGATGAAGTTGCAGAGAAAATAAAAAGAAAGAAAAAGAGAGTGGGAATGAATATATATAGAGGGAATTTCTCCTCGAGAAAATAAACACGATTAATACGGAAAGATATAAGCGGTTAAAAAGCAACGGTTACAAAAGACGTGTCGAGAAATAAATGGAGGAAAGAATACGTGTGATAAGTGCAGAATATGGAGAGGAAAACAGCTGCGGCATTTCTCACATCATTCTCTACTTCGCAGAGAAGATATTACAAGAGGCAAGATGTAGGATCAGAATCTCGCAACAATAATGTGTCAGCGAAATTATCAAAGGCACAGCACAATAGTGTCGCAGAACAATTTCAGGAAGAATATAACAAACGACGTCAGCTAGGATCATGAGAAAGATGTGATAATCTTGCGAAGATTAGAGAACTTGCGAAATTAACATTTGTAAGGTTGCGAGAATGTCGCAAACCATATCCGAAAATAAAGGACAGAATTAGCTGTCATCCACTATGTATTTACATATAAATAATCATTCAAGTTGTAAAGATGAGGGAGATCTTTTTTGAGTAAGAAACAAGTAAATAGGAGAGAGAAAGTTCAGAGCAGAGATCATTCTTGACTTCTTTATCTTTCTTGTAAGAACATTCAAAAATTAATCAATAGAATTAAGAGTGTAAACCTAAAAATGAGTTGATCAACAATGAAATCATATGAGGGGTGTAGTGTAGGATTTCCTACAACTACAATATCTATTCTTAGAGGCTCTTATCCAAACCCACCTCGTACTTTTTAGTTTTGAAAACTGTTATTTTGTAATTTACTAGAAATAACACGTGCCGTAACGGCACGACATGAGGTTAACAGAGAGTTCTAATAAATATCTGGATATAGCTCATGCCATAACGACACTGCTTTAATATGATATCTGACTGGTATAATTTTTCTTTTTTTTCGGACTTTAAATCGTGTTCTTTTGCAAGATAGTTTTCTATTTTGTTTTAAGCGAAAATAATTTCTATAAATACATTGTAAAATTATTCATATACATTATTCAAAAATGAAACAAAATCATTTAAGTAATAGTGTGTATGCATATATCACTTATGAGTTATGAATACAAATAAATAAATCTCATTTCCCATTAGATTCATCATGCCACCATTAAATCCAATTAATGCATATATGATATATTATGGTTTGGTTTAATGTTTTTTTGAATATCTTGAGTTAAGAGGTGATGCAAAAATTAAAGGTTAATTAATTTGGATTCATAATGAGAAAGGTTACAGAAACGACGACCGTCAGATGTATTTTGCTGGATTTGTCTCTCAAAATGTTATCCGACCATCCAAACTCAAAAACCCATTTTATTTTGTATTATAGATGCTCATAAAAAAATAATATCTGATAACATATCCATACTTTGTTGGAGTTGGTTTTTAAAACACAAATATGTATCAAAAATTATTGTGGCCCATATAATAAACTTGTTTTTATTTAATCTCCCCCTAGCTAGGATATCATAGATTTCCAAACGCCACTGGAGATGCTGAAGTTCATGTTTCATTCTAGAAACTAGTTTGTGTCAAATATTTTTGTTTTAATAACTACCGCTTTGAATAGCAGAATATGCACTCATTACGCGGAAGAACCGCAAGAGTTTTTACAAAGATCTTATAAGGAATGCTTCTGAAAGAAAAAGTAACAAAAACTGGTCCTTTGGAATTTCCTAGATTAAAAGCTTTCTGGAAAGTCTACCGATTTATTTTCTTTCTCTTTTACATGTGTCAATTGTTATCGGAAAGAAACTTAAATAGATGGATGAGAAAAATTGGATGGGATAGAAGATGATAAGAAAAGAAGATGAGTTAGGTTGCTCAGCCGATAGGGTGTCAAAGGGTTCTACCAGATCGATCCGGAGCACACTATTGAAAACTGAAACCAGTTATTTTCTTGGATCTTGGTCGTAACGATTCTAGGTCCAGTTCCTAAATTAAAGAAATCGGGTACCCGTATTGCGTATTAAGTAGACTATAATTATTTATTTATTTAAAAAAATAACCTCAATATCCTTCGATTTTTTATTTAAATTAGATTTACTTTAATACAAATATATGGTTGTCTTTTACAATCCATGCTAAACGGGGTGTAATATTTGACAAAAGGACAAATTTAGTTCCAAAATTATCCCTCTACTAAACCATATAAATACTAATCCTTATCATTTCAGTAAAAAAATTAAAAACATAAAAACTAAACCAAAAAAAAGATTTCTACTCTCATCTACTCCTTCCAGATTCCTTAAACCCTAATCTTCTTTTTTCTTTTTTTTGATATTCTTCTCCAACTATCTCCGATCCAACCAAAAAAAGGAAAATCTCCATCAACCCATTCTGTGATTCGCATTTCTTCATTGAGTTACATGTTTAAAACTTCAATTTTGAAAAATAAAAATCTCTGATTTTCCTAGAATCGGTTTATGTTGACATATCATATCAACCGATTCTGGATTTTGTTCTTCTGCCATGAAGAGCATACAAAGGAATCGGTTTATATGATGACTAGCATCGACTGATTCTGGGTTGAAATCACAATATGAAAACACATTACCAGAATCGGTTTATAAGTGCATTTGCATAAACCGATTCTGTATATTATTTTATTTTATTTTATTTTATCTTTGTCCTCCTACAATTGCTTTTTATTTTACGCGGTAATGTACTGATAATGAAGTTGTCTCTTCAAATTCCATTTCACAATCAGTTTTTATTCTTGGGGTTTCATTTTTTTGTGTATTTTTGTAGTTAAAATCGGACTACATGTATTTTTTTATAAATCGATTATGTGGTTTTATTTTTATTTTGTTTTTGTAGATATGGAGTTCAGTCATCTGACCTTCTTTAACCGCGCTCCCCATGGAGAGAGAGGATGGTGCCAGAAAACCGGAGATCGTGGAAAGGATCATGTAGAAGTTCGCCTTTGGAAGGGAGACCAAGTTGGATCAGGCGTTCAAACTTTTGGACCAGCTCTCAATGAAAGAGATGATTGAGGTCATCCGATTTGCCAGAAGGAGGGGGAATGAAATTGCAGCACGGAGGGAGGCGGACGCTGAGGATGATATCTTGTGGGAACAAATGTTCTCTATTGTTGCAGCGGGTGTTGCTGAAGATGTTGCTGCCGACGCCGGTGATGCTGTTGTAGCGGGTGCTGCTGAAGATGTTGCTGCCAATGCTCCTGATGCTGGTGCTCTATGATTAATGATGCTCATGCTCTCTTTTAGATATTATAAGTTCAAGTTTTAAGTTTTTAAGACTTTTGGATGGTTTAAGGTTTATTTCTTGGATGATCATATATGGGTTTATGTGTATAAACCCATAATTATAATTATGTGTATAATGGGTTTATCATAAAACAAGTTTATGCATGTTCAAAATTCTTTTTTGCAAATACAGGAAAACAATCGGGCTATACGACTTCTGACATAAACCGATATTGTCTAGGTTCTATCATGGAATCGATTTACGTAGGGGTCGGTATAATCCGATTCTAAATGCCTTGTAAATGCGTTTTTTCTGTATCTTTTCCTAGTGAGAATCGGATTACATGTGAAAATATAAACCGGTTAATGTCGGTGAAAATTCAAAATTTGTACATGCGCACAATCGATTTATGTTGTCAAACATAAAGACCGATTCCGATGGTCATGAAAGAGTAGTCGGTTCTTATGGCCATTCGAGAAGACCGATTGTTCCAAATTATTTCACTTTTTTTGAAAAAACTAGTCGTTGGGGTCTTTCTCTGTATATATAAAGACCTCATCCTTTGACCCAATTTTCCCCAAAATTGCACATTATATTCCCTCTCACTCCATATACTCCACAACTACTCATTTCATACCTCCACATACAAGAAATGACATCGTTTGACTCCGCAGAAGATTTAGCAATCACCAAAGCATGGTACGCCGAAAGTCGAGTTGATCACTCCTCGTCCGAGAGCTTTTGGCGAAGTAGGAAAGATTACGGGAACTCGAATAGAAGAAGCCTTCAACAAATCTATGATAGTCACCAAGTCATCCTAAATGCGATAGTTGCTTTTATAGCTATCCAAAAACGGATTTTGAATGCTAAACACTTTAGCATGTTCCTTCAACAATTTGTGAGTATTTTTTATTGTTTATTCTACATAATCCCCTTTTATAAATTTGTAACTAACAAAGTAAGATTGTGTCGTGTTATTGTAGCACAAAGCCGGTGAAAGTGCGCTACTTGGAGGAAAAGGGGAAGCATTCACATTTGATGCAAGCTATCACTTCATGGTATCCAAAATTTTGGAGTACGAGCCGGATTTTATGGTGGGTGAATCAGACTCGGATTCCTCGGACGA
This sequence comes from Papaver somniferum, assembly GCF_003573695.1. NCBI lineage: Eukaryota > Viridiplantae > Streptophyta > Magnoliopsida > Ranunculales > Papaveraceae > Papaver > Papaver somniferum. Next base: position 1,252,933 of record NW_020627707.1, on the reverse strand, counting down.
AGATTGATAGGTTTAGTCGTTTTTGTGTAGGTTTTGTGGGTACATCTCTAGCAAACCCTCACGAGACTATAACTCTTCCACTAGGGTCACCTAGGGGTTCAAAAGCTTGATGCACGTGCTAAGTGCATCCGTGATTCCTACGAAGAAGAGTAGATTTGAAATGAAAGAATTTATTTTTCTTACGAATATGAAACAATAGGTTTATATATGACACCAACAAGACTGATTATGAGAACCGGATTTTATCTACGCCATCATTTACCGATTCCTGGTGTCCTTCACGAATACCAAAGAACACTACCCAGAATTGGTTTACAAGTGCATCAACGTAAACCGATTCTGGGTAGTGTTTTCGAAAAAAAAAAAAAAAAATCAGTTGTTTGGTGTTTTAAAGATCGATTTGCATTAGTTGATCTCAATCTAACACGATTAATTAACACCAAATATGATTAATTAACGCTAATTAATTAGGGTACATTATTTATATGTCCCTACTTTTGACACCCAATAAATATATCCATATACAACAATAAATATGTCCCTCCTTTTTAATAACCTTATCCATTTAATATTAGATTACCTTAATACCCTCACCCATATAATATTTTTCTTTATTTCAAAATAAAACAAATTTCTTCCTCCACCACTTCACCACTAGCACCGCCACCACCAACATTCAACTACCATTCCACCACCACCGTTCAACAACCACCACCTACCCACCGCCACCACCACTAATATTTCACCACCACTCCTTAAGCACCACCATTACACCACCAGAAGTCCTTCACCACCACTAGTCTGTTGTCGCCACCACCACTAGTTCGTCGCCGTCGCCGCCACCACCACCGCCGCCGCCACCACTGGTTCAAATATTTTTGTATCGACAACAGTAGTTGATCCAAATAAAAATAGAACCAACAGTAGAAGTTGATCTAGTTTAGGGGATCAACAACGATAGTGATCCAAAAAAAAAGGTTCAACAGTAGAAGTTGATCCAATTTAGTGGATCAACTTCCACTGTTGATCCACTAAAATTGGATCAACAATGAAAGTTGATCCATGTAAAATGGAGTGAACTTGGCGTGAGTCGAACACGCATCATCTGACATGGAGTCAGTCATGCTACCATTGCACCACAAGTTCAACATTGGAAGAAATTTACATGATTTAAACTACAAAGCATGATTTAAACTAACAAACATGATTATACTTATCCAAAGAAATATCGTCAATAATAGGAGTTCAAAGGATCAACAACAATAGTTGATCCCATAAAAAATTGGGTCAACAACAGGAGTTGATCCATATATATGGATCAACAACCATAGTTGATCCAATAAAAATTGGGTCAACAACAGGAGTTGATCCCATAGATGGATCAACAACCATAGTTGATCCAATAAAAAATTGGGTCAACAACAGGAGTTGATCCCACAAAATGGATCAACGACAACAATTGATCCCATAAAAACATATAAACAACAAAAAATTGATCATTACCTGTACCTTCATAAACACCAACACCTTCAAGACCAGCTTCAAAACCAATCTCGACAACTACAACAACCAGAACCACCATTCTACTACTATTTCCATGACTAATTTCCCATTTGAACCTCTCCACCATTACCGCCACCAACAAATAACACATCTCCAGCACCACCACCACCACCAAAACAACCAGAACCAAAATCCAACACCAATTTCATCATTCCAACCAAAACCACCTCCATCTACATCATTAATTTCTTAGTTCTAAACTATTCTCATTTACGTCACAATCACTTACAATACCACCAATACCGAAAGAAAGTTAGATTCAAATACATACCTCATCCGCCGTCACTGCTACACCACCACCATAAATCGTAACCTAAACCAAATCTCGATCTATAATTGCAACCTAAAATCAGATCTCGATCTATTTGAATCTGATTTCAAATTCAGTTTTTAGAAGAAGAAGAAGAAGAAGGTGTCATATGTTGATGATAGTTCGATTAAATCCCGAATCCATTAGCGTCGGAGAAGGTGGTCGTAGTTGGAGAGGTGGTGGTGGAGCGATCTGATTTTAGGTTACGATTTAGCGGCAAAGAAGATGGTGAAGGTGGTGAAGCGACGGACTAGAAACGAAGAAGAATAAAACGAAGATGGTTACGATGGAGATGCTGCTGGTGGTGGTGGAGCGATGGAGATGCTGCTGGTGGTGGTGGTGGTAGAGATGATGAAGACGGTGGTGGTGTTGTATGAAAAACAGTTTTAGATCTGAAATGAAGAAAAAATATAGAAACAGTTTATTATGTGGGAAGGATAAATATGGAAATGAAAAACATGTTATTGGACCCCTGATGGGCTTATAGATAAAAAGGGACATAATTTATTATGTAATAAAGATATTTGTATAGAACATCAAAAGGAGGGACAATAATTCAATTACCACAATTAATTAGGGGTAAAATAGGTAGTAAGAGAGAGACAATGGCCTAGAATTCTCTTTGAAACAGACTCGGAGAACCTCCTGCGTTTCATTACATCAACTACCACACCACCTTGGCCCATAACATAAATGATTGAAGAAATGAAAAATAGACTGAGGCAAATCCCGCAAGTCGATATACAACACAATTACAGGGAAGGAAATCAAGCAGCGGACGGATTGGCAAATCATGCAGCAGATGGAAGCCAAACAGGAAACTATTCAACCAAAATCTGGGACCAGGCAATCCCATCTTTTATCAATCACATTTTATTTCAAGACTCTGTGGGTACCACATACCCACGACAAGTTGTAATCTAAACTTTCTATAATAAATTCATGCTTCAAATAAAAAGGTAGTAAGAGAATAGTTAGATAATGGGTTATATAAAATTTATTTCTAACGACATTTTTTATCATCTAGTAACAAACCCTGAATAACTAGACTAGGTCCCAAACTAGCCAGGTTTTTAAAAAGACCAAATGAATTATCAAACTTTCTTTTTCTGAGAACATAATGAGTTACCAAACTCAAAAAACATAGTACAAAGTATTAAACTTGTTTGGGAAGACAAGTGAGAAATTTAGGAAAATAAAAATTCTTTATTATTGTTTAATAATTTACATTTTATTTCCTTCAATTTACCAAAGAATGTTTCAAAGAGCCGCATCAGTGGTGTAAATTGGGGGGCCAAATATGAGGAGCCATATAAACATTTCGGATAACATTTCAGGTATTCCAAACTCTTTAGCTGCTTATAAAGTGGAGCTCACGGATGAGCATCATCCGGATTGTACCGATTTTGACATCCATCCCCATTGAGTGTAATGCATGATGGATTTTAAATTTGACATTGGCATCCAGCCAACATGTAACTAATTTGCATTCATTAATATCCAGATGAACAGAGTTGACGTGAATGATCTTATAGGTTCATTTTCACTGAGTTTAATATTTTAAATAGAGAAACAAAAGTGATTTGAGTGCCCATCAAACCTACATGGCAACACCTATATATTAAGTAATAAGTTACGTGGATGACACTCCAAAACACGGGTTATAAGTTATAACAAGACTGGCAATTCGGAAGTAAATGACAAAAACGCAAATATTACAATTAATCCAATATTTTACGAAAATTCCATATATGACCTTAATATAAGGGTTGCAAATGTCTAACGGATATTTAAACCAACACCAAAGTAGTCGAAATTGTTCCTCGGTCATACTCGGTTGAGGAGCTTGGAGCGAGGAGCAATAAGTTCGGACTTGAAAATCGCCAAAAATCGTTCTAATAATCGGAATCCATTTTTTGGAAACTTATATATTGCTGCTCATCACTCGTGATTTGTACCTAACTAAAATTAAAATTTTAATACTATAATATAATTAAGTGTGTAATATTGTTATATGGAACGCATTTATCATGTATTTAAAGGTTTTCTATTTGATAACTCCTATCTAAGCGTTATGAAAATTTTCTTTTCTGATTTTTGTGCAAGCAAGGCCAACTCGGAGAAATCGTTAACTCGTTTTGCTCCATAATCTATCCAAATTGGCAAATTTGTCCGCCTTAATCGCTAAAAATCGGAAATGGCTTGGAATCGGAAATCGACTCGGTCAAATAGCCTGTAGCGATTACTCGGCGAGTAATCAGTTTTGGAGAGCGATTTTGACTACACTGGCCAACACCGACATCCAATTTGTGGCTTCGATTCCAAAGGCTTACCACTAGTAAAGCTCGTAGAACCATAAGAAACTATGCAGCTCCCGGGGGTGGGATGGGCGGGGAGGAATATCTTCCCGTAATATCTGGATTGGTTAGCGGTGGAAGGCCCTCGGGGATTGCCTCCTAACGAAAATTAGGTAAGGGCTTTGGGTTGAATGTGGTGATGAACGAAATCTGGTTACACTTTAGAATGAAAAATCTTTACTAGCTTCACGGTGGAGCTTATGTGACTCTCAACCTCTCCATATTGCTTCATGTTGGTCCTCCTATCTATCTAAATAGTAGGCTACATGGTTGCTAATCGGGGTACCAGTTTACTGGGGAGGATACCAAAATCCATATAAGACAAATTAATAAACATCTCTGTCTTATGTAATTTTTGGTACTCTTCCGCAATTTAGCACCTCCTATTAACAATGTCCGCAGGCCGTGGTGTTTATTTCATTGTAATCAAGAAATGGTCGAAATTTTCCTTATCAAAAATAGGAAAATGTCTCCATCACATGCAACTTGCATGGACACTTCATTATTTTGGGTAAAGTGTTTTTTTTCCTTTTTTAAGCATTTTAAGGTAAGGCACCACAACTATGGGATGGACCAATGTAGTTAATATCGGATATCGGTTCATCTTGGCCGGGATCGATACACTGGTACGATTTTATATCGGGGATATTATCGTTGAAATATCGGTATAATATCGGTTCTAGATTTAGAGACTATAATTTTATATTAAGCATTTTCTCCACGCATTTTCGGATAAGATATAATAGATAACCCTTAAACTTGCTTCGAGAGCTACATGCACCTCTACTACCACCTGGAAGACTTTCTTCGCCAAAATTACCCTTAAACTTTATAGAAAACGACCAATACCGTCTCATATCGGGAAATGTAGGAAAATTTCGTATCGACCGATACGGCCGATATTTGACCGAAACGGCCGATATTCGACCGATATGACCGATATTATCGGGCGAATATCGTATCCCCGATATCCTTCTTATTATATCGTTTTGGGCCGATATCCGAAATATCCCCGATATATCGGCCGATACGGCCGATATTGACTACATTGGGATGGACCTTAATGTGTAAACATTTATTGCATTAAATATCTAATGAAAGCCGGGTTGCTTTTTCTTGTGGTCTTAAGTCCTAACATGCGTTTGCAAATGGACCAAAAAAATAAAAGAACCTAGTACACGGCTTATGAAAACGAGGAGCTGTTTTATAACGAGGGTTATGGAATGAGTGTGTTTTGCACTCATTCACTGTCAAATTCCGTGAGAGATTGGGTGAAAGAGTGGTTTTTGCACTATGGAGTGAGTAGAAAATAGACTAAGAAGCTGATCATTAGCCGCTTAAAAAGAAAAAAATTATCCAAACGGCTTATCTTTAGCCGTTTTAGATATATTTAGAGTTTTTAATTAATAAAGCTTGTGCGGGATCCGTTTTTAGAGTTTTAAATAAATAATAAAACTAAAAAATATTTGGGAGGCATATCTTTAGCCGCTCAAGGTCTTTTTTTCTCGGGGAATTTTGTGTTTCCCCCTCAAAATAAATAGCTAATTTGCGTTTCCTCCTCTAGAAATTCATAATAGGTAAAACCCCCTTTTCTGTTAGCTCCATGTTTACCATCTGGTTAAATAATCACGTGTAGTTCACGTGTGGGCCACAGAAATAGTATTCAATTTATTTTTAGTCATCACTGTCATCACAATTAGGGCTGCACAAGACCCGCCCACGATACCCAAACCCACCCGTACCCGCTAAATCCGTGGGTTTTTAATCCATACCCGCCCGTTGTGGGTGCGGGGTTGGTTATGAAAAAAGAAAACCGCTGTCTGTGGGTGCGAGGTTGGTTTAAGCTAATACCCGCCCATACCCGCCCAAAAAACCCGCAGATTATATACCATTAGATAAAACTAATCCTAGTCGTCCATTATGAAACCCTAATACTAGTAGATAGGATAACTGATAACCCTCATTCACTTTCTACACTCTTCTCTCTGTTCGGCCTCTCCTCTTCTTCCTCCTCAGTTCTTCTTCTTCACCTACGAACGACAATTACCAGAAATCTTCACCAGAAATCGACAACAACAACTTCGAATCTTCACCAGAAATCGACAACAATCGAAAAATCAACAAATTCAACACTTAATCTTCATCTGTGAACTTCCTAGATATGAATATTTTGGGGGTTTTGGTTTTTTTTTCTCACTTAATCAAGGAGAATAGAAGTTACTCTAAATACTTGAATATAAAGCGGGTTTAAACCCGTTTAAACCCATACCCGCCCAACCCGTAGCGGGCGGGTAACAAAACCCGCCCGCTGTTTGTGGGTGCGGGGTTGGTTATGAAAAAAAAACCCCGCAATCTGTGGGTGCGAGGTTGGTTTTAGCTTATACCCGCCCATACCCGCCCATGTGCAGCCCTAATCACAATCGTGAAATAGAATTATATATATCGTGAAATTTTAACGATCCATTAGTTATATTCTCCAAGTTGGAACCAAACATGGATTCATTCAATTGGATTACAGAACCCAAAAGATTGAACTACTTTTGCTGTGTAAGTACTAATTGGATTGGGAATTTTACAATTCTTGCTTTGCTTTTCGAAGCTTGGTCTATGGGACTCAGAAGTATTGTTTAGCTTAATAAGGCAATAGAACTAATTAAGAATTTCATTTTTGGATTATTCAGGAGCTCACCTTGACTTTCTTCCGATGGTTTTCAAAATTCCAATCTCCTTTGTTCTTTTTCGATAGCCCGCTTGTTTGATGTTTCAGAAACACCAGTAAAACCACAGAACTTGGAGGCGGTGGAGAATCGGGGGTTGGAGAACTTGGCCGTGGAGCAGGCGATGAAGAAGATGACGATGGTGTTTTAGGGTTATCTACAGTTTTTTGTTTAGACCGTCGGATTAGATTAGGATACAGATCTTCTACACTTCTTTTTTTATATTTTTAGATTTTTAAGATTTACGTAATATTTTATATCAGACACACGTGAATTCCACATGGTTATTTAACAGGATGGTCAGCACAGATTTAACAGAAAAGGGGGTTTTACCTATTATGAACTTTTAGAGGGGAAAATGCAAATTAACTATTTATTTTGAGGGGGAAACACAAAATTCCCTTTTTTTTCTCCAAACGACTGATTTTTAGCTTAGCCGCTTAGTGAAGTCTTTCGACTACTCATGCATCTCATGAGTGTGTGAGTGATTTTTAAATGAATGAGTGAGGATTCTCACTCCATAGCAGCACCTAAATTGATCAAATCCTGTGAAACTCATTCATATTGGATGAGAACCCTCACTCCATAGCGCTTGCTCTTAGAACGGTTTTTTTTATTATGAAAAACAAAACCAATTAGTACCTCAAAAAGTTCCTTACCTAAGATATTTTCGAAATGTTTAAAGTCTCCTCGTTAAATTAGTACATATCAATCATTGAGTTAAATTAGATAATCTAGTATTAGCTATTAGATTAGATTAATGATTTTAGGGGGATTTTGTGTTTCCCCCTCAAAATAAATAGCTATTTTGCGTTTCCCTCTTTTTTAATTCATAATTTGTAAACCCCTTTCCGTTATAACTGCTGTCACCACCCGGTCATTAGCGTACGTGCGATTCACGTGTGTACACTAGCAGTGATTACCGGTCAGAAATGAAGCCTGTGTTATTTTTGCACAGACCTATCTCTCTGTTCCTGTGGCAAAATTCCTATCCATCCACATATCCGCCATTAACAAGCTTGAGAGAAAAACTCAATCACTCGGATGTGGGTTTATAACTTTATAATTGCATTCCTCGGGAATCAAGATCATCGACACCAATTTACAGGTTATGCCATCGAAACCATCATCAAACAGTAAGAATAAATAATTGCATTCACTCTTATTTATACAATGGTCTGTACATGGAATAAATAGTTTGACTCCATTAATGACCTTAACCATTCAGGACCATTCATGCTATCCATTAGAACAAATGAACAATCGATCCAACTTAATTTGAAAAACACAGAAAGAAGGAAATGAATACTAGAATTTCATTTAAACCCAAAAACAAAACCAAAAAATAAATAATCCCATTTTTTGATTATTTAAGAACTTTCCATGGGTTTTTGGAACCCCATTCTTTTATTGTTCATTCACGATATGAAAATATAAGGGAACCAAAATCCATCAATTTCGCAGGGTATTTCATAGCGGCGCTATTTGTTCATTTGGAGGTGGTGGAGAATTGGGTGACGGAGGAGTCGGTGGTGGTGCAGGCGGCGAAGAAGATGACGATGTTGTTTTTTGGGTTACTTTAGGATTGTTATTTTACTGTTTAGTATTTTATTATGACACACACGTGAATCACACGTGTACTGTTTGGCTGGGTGATGACGGCAGTTATAACGGAAAAGGGGTTTTACAAATTATGAATTAAAAAGGGGGAAAAGCAAAATAGCTATTTATTTTGAGGGGGAAACACGAAATCCCCGATGATTTTAATTTGTAGTTAAAGATAGAAAATGGGGATACTGTTTTAGTTTTGGGAGTGAAGAGAAGTAGAAGGAAAAAAGAGATTCTAAAAGAAGGAAAAAAAAAACTTGATTTTGATCCATTAACCAAAACGAAAAAGAGTGATTCCAGTGAGAAATTTGAAACGGGTGAATCATAATATGAAAGAGAAACCACATTTTACATGCCTCATGATTGAGATCCAGGAATTAGATGGCAAAGAGTTTTTAACCCTAAGTATTGATGGTGAATCTCAACAAAATGAAGAAAGTGAAGAATCCATGACTGAAAATAATCAGGTATACCACATCTAAATGATTAATACAAAACTGGCAGTATATAAAAAATATGTTGGGCGGTGTCCTCATCGCTTAACCCATTGGAAGCTCTTTCTTGCCTTTGCCAATCCTGGTTTCTTCCTTTCAACCACACGTGAATCCCTCGTCAAGAAACCCTCTGGATATGACAAATGAGACATTAGCTAACAGCAAATAAAAAGATCAAGAAAACATGACAAATGACCAGTCAGAAGATATAGTTGAAATACTCCAAATATCATAGAACCACAAAACAAATACCCCACACCTGCAGTTTGGATATACTGTACAACCAGAGAGAGAACTCCTCTGATCAATTTTGTTATTTTGAATCTAATCTGAAAAGATTGTGAGAAATCGATGAAGTTTAGTTCTGCAATTTTACCAGTTTTGAGGTATGGACGCAAGCCAGGCTCCCAGTTCTGCAAGGCTCTACTGATACCCAACTGTATGGCTCCAACTTGACCTATTTTGACAAAAACATGTTTTTTCAATTTCTTAGAAACAAAGAGGAGAAGAGAAAAAGCAATAATGAGGTTGACATAGAGGGATTTAAGGGCATTGGGTATCTGATTAAGAGTATTTCACCACATTTTGTCAAAATCAACCAAATCTAGAGTGATTACTGAATCTCGATACCAGCATCTGTTTATTAACTCACACAATGTTTGACCAGTTTATGTTGCAAGCATAAATTCAGGCATACTTTTTTACTGCCTCATGTCACTTAAAACTGACATCTGTGAGACATCTCACTAGTCCAATTTCAGTTTTCTGATAACAGTTATGGATCAATTCGCTGAACTTTTCATGAAGCTATTGTTCAAAAGCTGTTGCTCCTAACTCGTGTATGTTTATCTTTATATTCCAACAAATCAAAACATATCCAGAGGTATAGACACCTTGGTCTCTTCCATCGACTTAAGTTGTGTATTTCAAGAATGATCACACGATAGTATACAAATTAACTCGATGCAAAAGAATAAGGTGCATATACCTCCATACAGTTTAGTGATCAACAAACACCTATTTAGTCGTAAAACTCAGGTTAGCTAGAGATACTACTCAAGGTCCCATTTGAGAACTAGTATACCAAAAGCAACAATTGTTAACTATAAGAAACCCCGAGCATCATTTTCACACCTCTCCAAGACAAACTAAGGTCAGCAAATGCAGTTTCTTGTACCTTAAACATAATCAATATCATCTGATACCAAAAGAAAAAAAAACATAATCAGTATTATCTCTAATTTCAGAAATAACAAATATTACCTGAGAGACCACCGCCTTGCACAGTACATTTGACATCCCAAAGGCCCAGCGTCTTTGTCTCAGAAAATGGTCTAAGGATTGCCGCACGATGGTCAAGAATAGGAAAATAAACGTCAAATGCTTTGTCATTGATACTAAACCTTCCATCACCAGGTTGGACCCAGACACGTGCTATACTGCACTTCCTTCGTCCTGTACCATAAGCCCTTCCCTTGTCATCAACCTGCCTCACTCGTGCTTTGGCAACTTCCTCTTGTTTTCTGCGCTCAATTTCTGCATTTGTAGATTTTCTGTCACTTTTCCCGTTCTTAGGCATATCTTTTAACTCACTTAAAGGTTGCAACCCCTCCACCCCTTTTAAGTCCTTCAGAAGAATCATGCTTTCTATCATCTCTTCTGTTATCCCTGATGCAGCGATTAGGTCACCAAAAGCACGGTCTGGGCCTGCAAATGATAATAGAGAATATGATTCCTCCGTTAGATGTTTCAAACTTGAGAACCTTTCCACAGTAAAACCCAGTTGGAAATTACTAGCCAAATTTATAAAAGGATACAACAACTAGCATAAGAAAGTAAGAGAACATGAAGTTTTCATGAATAGGACAATGCCGTCTTTTGTCCTGATATCTTTTTTACCTACTAACTAATGGGTCTAGATTATATACTTTCCATGAATCCTATAATCCCAGAATCGGACTGATCGGGTCTAAATATTATCAGAATAAAAGCAGCTATGGATCCAGTGACTTGGGAGAAACGGTCTTAACATATCTCAACAGGCTAGGAAGCACGGTAGGTCGCATATAGTTTAAGCAGATGTCTTTCTACAATCTTACAAACTAAACCTGTATGGTGACACAACTACTCTCAAAACAAATAATCTACACTCCACTATGTTTCACTCAACACCATGACCAGTGTAGGTTTAGGATGCAAAAATTAGTGTTACTTCTAAAATGTACCTAATACGTAGAACAGTAGCACAGTACGGGATCGTTTATAACTTATAAGTACAGATTGTGTACTTGAGGCTTATACTGCCAAACAAAATGCACCTAAACAACAAGAAACAAGAAATAAGTACCAGTGCTACTATGTTTCGCTAACAAGGTGGTAGCAGTACCACTGTCCCTAACTCATACAGCAAGAAACTTGTCCCAATTAGTTATACATGCACATACCATGTTCTTCCTTTTTGAAAGAGGAGTGTGGTCTTCAATGATACATACAAACTCTAACATTAATCGGAAATAAAATCCGGTTCTGAAGTACATGAACCACATTCTTGCCTAGCTCACATTTGCGTGAACATTCATCATAATCAAAATAAACGAGCTATTCTCTGCTACTTTAATTCATGGAAACAAGCTAGAAAAAGTTAAATTTCATCATAAAATAACTTCATGGATAACTTTACAAACCCACTTTACACAATCAGTCCCATTCATAACAAAAACACCATTAGCGGAGCTTTTATAAAGATAAGTTTCACTGCTTTCCTTTAAGTTTTTTCCTGCTATCTATCTAACAATTCTTGAGTCAATTAATAGAAAAATAATCTATTACAAAGACCTGATGCATATAAGCCATCTTTGAATGAAAACATATTAGTTTTCTCAGATCTTTATCTGTGAACTATGAATTTTTGGATGCATAATCCAACAGCTAAATATTGTTTTCAATTTCAAAGTGTAAATCTACCTGAATAGGATTCTTATACAGCTAAATATGTTACACGAGCTTTAACTCTTGGAAGCTCTTCATTCTAATCTCATTGCACCTAAAAATAGGCTCTATGTTTTAAGAGCTTAAGCTATTTATCAGTTCTCGTGTACTTTGCAAAACCTGAATCGACAGGCTCATGGTTAACTACTTAACTTTGATTCAGATTCTGCTGATCGCTAAGTTACAGATAATGTGGCTCGATAACTTGCTGTAGTATTCGCCCCCCTTTCTTATTCACTTCTCTACCAAAACCAACTACTCACTAAGGTACAAAATGTAATCAAAACTTTAAAACAGCACAATACTAATTTCACCCTCGTGATCCCAAAATCATGCTGACTGGATACAATCTTCAAATTTTTTTGATGAGATGTTTCATGTTTCACTCCACAATATTACTTTTTACTAAAAACAATTACAATCTAAAACAAGATATTCGCATCAACAATTGATACAAACAATTCAACAAGTGAACAACTTCAATTAAACACAACAACAAAGGAAATTAAACCATACCATTCAATTGTTGAAGAAGATTTTTCTTCTCAATCTCAAGAAGCTCATTAGCTGCCGCCTTCTCATTCTCATCCATCTCCACACCATCATCATGTAGTAATTGCAGTTCCTCTTGGCTCCTCTCCCCTTCTCCTCCCAAATCAAAAACATCCTTTTCATCCTCAACAAAGCTCCAAGCTCTAGAACCACCACCACCATCAGGATTACCTCTACTACTAGTTTTCACGTCTGATTCAAACTCATTATCAATAATATCTCCAAAGAAATCAGTACTTCCTGAAGCAAATGAAGAATCTTCATTACTGTTAGTTCTACCTCTACCACCACTCTTCTTATTCTTCTTTGATCTGTATAAATCACTATTATCAATACCTCCTCCAATTCCTGAAGAATCTCTGCCCCATGATTCTAACCCATTTCCAAATACTGAATCTCCATCTCCATCATCATTATCAGTACCTAATCTCCATAAATTCGAGACTGGGTCTTTTTTATCCTTACTAGAGAAATACCGAGATGATTTAAGATAGAAGGGATTTGGGTCTTGAGAGATGGGATTAGAGGAAGAAGGGGTTGATTGGGAAATGAGAGAATTAGGGTTTGAAGATGAAATTAGGGTTAGGAAACGGAGATGAGAAGAAGACGAAGATCGAGAAATGAATCGAGAGAGCATTATTGCTGGGTTGGATTCCGAAGGGAAGAAGAAGCAGAACCCCCTTTCAGTGTAGAAGCTGAAAAATTGGACCAAGGGTTTAAGTTAGAACGATTTTTTGGGCATCATGGTTTGTTCGGGGACCATGGTTTTATTTTGGGTAAAGACATTAGAGTAAACTTAGATCACCACATATCTAGATATTTATATTAATACCTAAACAACCCTCATAATTAATTTTAGGTTATGATTAGTGAAATGATTTAAAATTAATTAGTGAAATTAAATTAAAAGATGGATTTTTTATTAGATGAGTAGAACTATTGAGAGAGTAAAGTTAGAGAAGATGAAGGAGAAAAACATGGAAAATAAAAAAAATTCCAATTCACTAACTTTGGGTATTCAAGTGACGAAGACTCATCTGATTCTTCATCTCCATCCTCTCCTAGAATATTTGTTAATCTTCACAATGATCCGGATATGAGTTATTTCTTAGATGGTGATTATATTCTTCCCCAAACTCAATCTCAAGATGAATATGATGGATTTTATCAACCACAACCGGAGGAAGAGTATTTGGGTGTCCAGGTATGCTCCAAACTTGGATAATGTATGTTGAATTGGTCAAAACTTTCCTAAAAATCTAATTTTTTCAACTGGATTTGGGACGGTTCGGTTACCTTCTGTGAAGAAGATGTAAAACTCTCCTGAATGTGTAGTTCGGTTCCATCGCATGATGAACAAGCAACCGAACTCGGCTGAAAGTGCAGTTCGGTTACTTGGTCCAAACACGCAGGTTACCGAACTCACCGTTAATGGAAGTTTCTAGGATTACCAGCGTTATGTTCGGTTGGTTCGTAACAAATTAACAAACCGAACTCTACGTAAAAATTAGATCTAACTAAGTGTACAAAGTTTGGTTGGTTCGCAACCAATTAACCATAACTAACCGAACTTACGTACAAACAAGAGTTAAATTAGTGTAAAAAGTTCGGTTGTTTCGCAAACTGCATGTTTACGAACTAGCTAACCGAAATTGACATAATATAAGAGTATACTAAATGTATTAAGTTCGGTTGTTTCGCAAACTTGAAACAAAAGCGTAAACAACCGAACTCAGAAAAAAAAATCAAAAGTTACAGTGTTTAGTTCGGTTATATTTCAACTTTGCCTTATGAACCGAACTTAGAATTCGGTTTTTGCGATAAAAATTTTATGTAACCGAACTCTAATGTAATTCTAATTGATGTTGTTATATTTCTTGTAGATGGAATGCCAACCTATACCAATGCATGATCAACCTTCTCCGGTTGGTATGTTGTACGAAGATACATCTCATTACTATGCTAATGAGTTGGTATTTGACTTACCTATTGATGCGAAGAATTGGGCTAGAGAACATGCTAAGAGAGTCAAGTGTGTCTTAGTTTTGAATGGAAAAGAAAGCCAAACTCGTTTTGAAATGGTTTGTGAGAGAAGTGGAGATCCCGATGTTAGTCACAAGAGGAAGGGTTATGTGTATAAAGGAAAGACGACGAGGAAGAACACAACATGCTCAAAGAAAATTAAATGCCCGTTCAAGTTAGTATTTAGCAAGAGCAAATTAACGAGTAAATGGTTTCTAGCTATGGATAAGGTGGTAGGTTGTCATAACCACCCTCGCCCAGAAGATCTTGAAGGACATGCAATGGCCGCAAGGCTCACTCCTCAAGAAATGGAAAAAATTTCTAAGTATAGGAAAATGAGTATTCCACCTACCGTTATGCTTCGCTTATTAAAGAAATATAACCCGGATAACGTATCATCTTTGTCCACCATTTACAATGCAATTGAGACAATTAAAGGGAATGAATTGAAGGATAGACAAGTAATGTAACAATTATTTTTTTTGGCTCAAGAGAAAGGCTACGCAGTTCAAAAGAAGGTAGGTCCGGAAGAAGAAATTACTCATCTCTTCATTGCTCATCCGAAGAGTTTTCAATTGGCTCAATCATTCCATGAAGTTCTCATAATGGATTGCACTTACAAGACAAACAAATACGTGATGCCATTGTTGAACATTGTTGGTCGTACGTCGACGAAGTCACCGTTTACCGTTGCTTTTTGTTTTCTAAAGGACGAGCAAGAACCAAGTTACACTTGGGCGCTACAACAAGTGAAGGCGATCTACCGAGATGATGATATCCCCGGGGTTATCGTGACGGAAAATGAAGTAGCATTGATGAACGCAATAGAGAAAGTCTTCCCATTGGCACATAATATGCTTTGTACATTTCATATATGGTGCAATGTGATGAATAGGTGCAAGCCTCAACTTTGTCCACCTAAGAGGAAAGGATTGGAAGAGATTAGTAAGATACCGGAAGATGAACAAGTGGATGCAAAAGAGGAATTCGATAAACAATACACCATAAATCACGCTAAATGGGTTGCCTTCTCCGGGGAATGGGAGGCATTGACTTGGTCTCTCACCGAAGAAGAGTATTATCTAAATCTTGCCGAATTTAGAGAACATTGGTCTAGCCCCGAATATCCGGAGGATATAATAACGTATGTAGTGGAGCAATGGTTGGAACCGCACAAAGAGCGCCTCGTTTATGCTTTTACCAACAACTATAAACACTTTGGGAATCAAGCGACAAGTTTGGTAGAATCGGCTCACCACCGGTTGAAGAAAAATCTCTTTGGATGTGTCGATAATTTTGTGGTTGTGTTTAACGCAATGGAGAGTTAATTCAAACGCGATATTGAGAGAATTAAAGAGAAGTTCCAAAAAATCCGCATCATGAAGTACAAAAAGATTGTAGACAAAGGTGGTAACATCAAGAAAATGGCGGACCTTCGGTTGTTCAAGGGACTCCACTATAATGTTTCACACGCTTGCATTAAGATGTTAATAGTTGAGGTGAATTTGATCGACATATGGAGAACCAAGCCGGATGAGGTGTGTGTTTGCAACATGAGGAAGTCTATGGGACTCCCTTATCGCCACATGATAGCTAAGTATGAACATGGCATAATCCATTTAAGCGATATTGATCCATATTGGAAACAATTAAGTTTTGTCCCTCCTCCAAAGGGCGATGTCGGAGAAGAGTTTGGTGACAATGAAATGAGAAGAATGGGTATCGAAATGTACCGGAACATGAAGAAACTCGAAAGGCAAATCTTTTGGGATGACATGCGGCCAATCGTTTTTCCACATACTTCAGAGAATGTGCAAGAATCGGATAAAGGCAAGGGCAAAGGTAGGCCAAAAACCAAAGAAACAAAAAAACAAGTTAGAGAATATGCAAAGGTGTTGGATAAAAGGAAAAGTGAAATTACTCCTTTTACTAGAGATCCTTCAAGGCATGAGTATACCGCGGCGAAGTACCAAGAAGATTCTAAGAAAAGGGGAAGGAAAATTATTTAAAAAGGCGAGTCAAGTGAACGGGGTATGAAGAAAAAAGGACCGAAGTTACACTCTCAACATACTCCGTCGGAACCGAACCAACCAAGTCAACGAGACGTGAATCTAAAGGCTCCAATTGATACACCACCTCTTGATGATAAAAGGTACTCGGAAGAGATACCTCCTTACATTAGAGATTACGTCATATCCACCCATGACGTCCCTTCGGATGGTAATTGCGGTTTCCATGTAGTCGTACAACAAATAGGGCCTTTCACTCAAGGTTCCAAGCTATATGATGATAATCAAATAACTTATGTCCGTTAAAGGATGTTGATGAAGATAAAGGAGAAACCGGAATTTTACAAGACAATGTTGTCCGATGGTGATGCTAGTCTCAATATTCAATTTGTTAGGTTTCAAATGCGTCTTCACGGGGACCATCCAATCACAAGTGATCATTGGATGGACATGCCGATATGGGGCACTTAATCGCCGACGCATTCAATTGCGTGGTTCACTATTTCTCAAAAGGTGCTAGTTTCACATACACTCCCAAAACAACCATATGTGTCGAGAAACTTAGATGTAGGAGAGCGGTGATTGCGCTCGTTAACCTCAACCATTTTATAGGCCTTCGGTTAGAAGACAATTGTCCATTGCCTCCGATATGAGGATGCTCTTATTGGAATGGATTTAACCTCGACACAGTGTTGGGTTGGTGCATTATGTATGAACATAACATGGAGATGTGGAAAGCTTTGGAGGAATCAGACAAAATTATACACGAAGGTTTAATTTCCCTTGGAGATGATTAAATGTACCCTTAGTTAGAATATGTGTGCTTTGAACATCATAAGAATTAAAGATTGTGTTTTTTGGAATTTGGGTGTATTATAGTGTGTTTGCATAATTTGCTTTTATACAAAAAGTCACTCTTGGTTTACAGTGATAGGTTCGGTTACCTATCAAATTTATGGTGGTAACCGAACAGATAGTTCGGTGGCATACATATATTTGAGATACTACCGAACTAGCAGGTCGGTTGATCCCGCAGAATAACGAACAAACGGAACTTCTTATGGACAGAGCATTTTCACTAATTCGGGTATTTAAAAGTTCAATAATTAATTAAAATACAACACCAAAATAACAAACAAAAGTTGTGGGTGATACTAAAGCTAAAATTGCATAACATTTAATATCTGAAACGCGTTACAAAAAAGTGCACAAGGATGCGGAAATGATCTTCATATTTGAAATTCTTTGTCTTCCATCTTCGCCATTCATTTTTTGCTGTTAAAAGAATTTCCTCGCCTGTTTCACCCCTAAGTCGATACCGCCTTACAATCCGAAACAAAGCCATAAATTCCACAACTCTCTCTTTAATCTTATCAAATCGAAGTAACAAAGCTATATGATCACGGTTATGAGGGTTTCCTGTGTCGGGGAAAAATTGCTCATGAATTTTCCCCCAATAACTTTGACTCATAATACCATTCATTCTTCGTTCTTCACCCCTCTTTGGATAGTATAGTTTTTAGTTTCTGCAAAGAGAGAGATCTTCATCTAGATTAAATTTAGCACTATTAGCTGCCATTTTTAGAAGATTTTGAGACAAAATGTTAACTATGAGACACATATTTACTAACCAAATAGGTGTATAACGGCAAGAAAAATATCCGTTACTTGAAATTTGTGTCATTCAAATTTCAAAATACAGAGTTCGGTTACATAGGAAATGCATAGACAAAACCGAACTAAAAGTTCGGTTGTTTCGCAGATTTGGTCAACTAACCGAACTAAGCAACAACAATATTTCAAAAGTTACAGTGTAATGTTCGGTTACCTGGTATTATTTTGCAGGTAACCGAACTTAGAAAAAATTTCACTGATTTTTGAGCTCCATAGTTCGGTCTGTTTTTCGGTTACCTGCGAAATAATACCAGGTAACCGAACATTACACCGTGACTTTTGAAATTTTGTTGTTAATGAGTTCGGTTTGTTGATTAAATCTGCAAACCAACCGAACTTGTTGTTTATCAAGTTCGGTGGTTTACCAAATTTAATCAACTAACCGAACTTCCTAATAATTTCTTTAAAAATTTGAGTTTAATGGAACACATATGAGTCAAATAACCAAAAATTTGAATTTAACGAAACACATATGAGTCAAATAGCCAAACTAATCCCTTAAAACACAAATTAAAAACCAAATTATGAAATTCATTTAGTAATCCACATAACTAAATGTTGGAAACAAACATAAGAAAACAAACTACCAAATCCGCAAAACAAAAGTCTTCCAAACATAAGGAAACAAACTACCAAATCCGCAATAAAAAAGTCTTCCAAACATAAGAAAACAAAGTACTAATTGTTGCAATCACTCATTTACCACGACCACTACCAGAAACTTTTCTATTCTTGCGTTTAGGAGCTTTAGGTCGTCCTTCGTCACTAGGAGTGTCATCTCCACTGCTTTGCTGTTGAACCATCTGACTTGAACCTTCCCCTTCTCGGCGACTCTTCTTCGACGGCATGGTCTGGCTTGGATCAACCTGGCTTGTATTGACAAGGTTGGGATTAAAAACATTAGTTATTTAGTACTAGAGGTCTGTTTGTTCTCGAGTTTCCATCGGCTCTCCACTCCGGATTTTTGCCATCATTTTCTTCAACAATTTAGCACTTGACTTCACCTTTTCTCATCAAAAACATAAGTAAATCTTCGACTGGAACAAGATAATCCCCAAAGTTCTTCCAGTGGTCCACTGATGGAGCAGGATCCTATTTGGGGATGAAATTCTTCTCGCTGTTCTTTGTTCCGACCTTCTTTACCTTGAAGTTGAAGTTTTCCACTTGTGGGACACTTTGTACACAAGAAAGTTGTCTAAGTACTCTTCGAGGATTATACATTGTACAACCCCCTGGATGAAACAACTGTCCATTATAACCCGCAACAGGTGAGAAATTAATAACATCAACATCCTCCTCGTCTTCATCTGATGCAATGTTGTAAGGATGGAAAACCACATCTTCCACTGTTAACTTATCCAATGTATCCCTCAACTCCAACACCTTTTTTTCCTTATTCTTTTCCTGTGAGTTCAAAAATTCATATTTACCAGCTGTAGGCTTCCCATAAGACCAAGGAGTGCGAGCATGAGACAATTGAAGTTTAGGGAAGTGTTCGTACACCCAAACCTATGAGAAGAGGCAAAAAATAATACATTCACAATATGATTAGTAACAATACACATTCATTCACTTATATATTCAAACACACAAACGATAATTTAACGGGGTACCTGAAAAAGGGTGTATAAGCCTCCAAAATATAGACTCCTAAGCCTCGAAGCTTTTCTGAGTTCCGCTTGAACGAATGAAAGAACCACAATGACCCAAGAGTAGTTGTTCACCTCATCCAAGGGGTCCAATATCTAGAGGTAATGAGCATTTACCACGTGGCCTGAAGTGTCAGGGAAGAAGATGGTTCCAAGTTGATATAACAAATAAGCAGTCACATGGTGCTTAGTCTTTTCCTCTGTCATCACCAACTTTCCTTGAGCAACCAAATATTTCGTCCCTGAAAACTCATCAAACAAGGTTTTGAGCTTGATCTTTTTCAACTTCTTCTTGTACGTGCGGTCTTCCTCAAACTCATTATACTCATCACCTTTCTTAGGCTCTTTGTTAGCTCGCCTAAACTCACATTGTGCATTTTTATCGCTCCATCCTAGACACCTTTCGACTAGTTTTTCAAGAACTTCATAACTCATCGAGGGATCGTAGCCATCTCGAACACTTGTTCCTATAATTGGTGGGGATGTGATTCTAAAACAATCATCCGGAGTTATTGCCATCTCACCAAAAGGTAGATGAAAGGTATCCGTTTCTGGATAAGCCCTCTCAGCAAATGCAGTAACAATGACATCATCAAATTTTTGGTACGCATGTTGTATCCCGTTCCATAGTACACAATCAAATACCGCCAAGTGGACCTCATCACACTCATTTTCTATATTCCATACCTTGTTCTTTTGACCTTTCAAAACACGAACAACATTTTTATGATCCTAAAAAAACAACATCATATCTTATATACTAATATATATATATAGAAAAGAACAATATATGTCAAAATATAATAAAATGACTGAGAAATCTAAATCTTGATGGTTAAGATTGAACCATATCTTTATCGCAAAGATCTTGGCAGCCCATGAGTTTTTGTAGCCCATCAATACCTCCCCGCCGTCTCTTGGAGTACCATATGTTGGATTCTTTGGCGATAAACACAAATCCTTATGAGGAATGTATGAATATCTAGCACAAGGATTTTTAGGCGTCTTTCTAGGTCTCTTTACCACTATGTATGATTGTTCCTCTTCTTCTTCCTCTTCATCCGAGTCCCCCTCTGATCCATCATCATCCTTATCTCCATCCTTGTCTCCATCTTCCTCATTTTTTTCACCCTCATCATCGCCACCCTCATTTCCTCCTCCTTGAACTGGTTCATCTTCTCCACCTTGATTATGTTCTTGACTGCCCATCTCTTCCATAATCTCTTCATTAACTTGTTGGCTTACGTTGTCAACATTATCTCTATTGACACCATCTTGGATGACAACACCCGGTAATGACCCACCTCCATACTTAGCATTTTTGGTTCCACGCTTACCGGCACCATAATGTACTTTGCCTCGAGGCGTGGGAGTTCTCAGATCTTCCAGTAAAGGTTGTTTTCCTCTAATCAAGAAAACAAAATATATTATCTTAACCGATAAATGATTGACTAAATCAGATGCAACATAAGGGTTCTCATCGTAAAGTTCGGTTTGAATAGGTTTTTTGCGAACACACCGAACTCCATATGTGTGCAAATACTGAAGAGTTCGGTTTGTCAAGGTTTTTTGCGAATAAACCGAACTCAACATTGGTCACTAATAGTAAAGAGTTCGGTTTGTCAAGATTTTTTGCGATCAAACCAAACTCCACATGTGTGCAAATACTGAAGAGTTCGGTTTGTCAAGGTTTTTTGCGAATAAACCAAACTCAACATTGGTAACTAATAGTGAAGAGTTCGGTTTGTCAAGGTTTTTTGCGAATAAATCGAACTCCACATGTATGCAACACAACATAGTTGGACAAGTTCGGGTAAATTGAAACTCAACATATAGGGAAAAATAGCATAGTTCGGTTATATTGAATTTTTTTTTTTTTTGGTAAAGTTCGGTTATTAAATAGTTTTAGAATATTATGCGAACCAACATAACAAGATAGCTCAGTTCGGTTACACAAAAACTCAAAATAGCGAGCAAAATTGCACAGTTCGGTTACAAGTGGAAAAACAAATTGTTGCAAAACTGGTGAAGTTCGGTTAGAAAAAAGTTTTAGTATTTTTTGCGAACTAACCGAACTGGGAGTTCGGTGACCCGGTTTTGAATCCTATAAAACCGAACTGTTCTTCGTGTTCTTCCTTTCAGGAAGTTCGGTTCACAAACTAGGGTTTTCTAGAAATTCGTCCTAACCGATAAGTGCACTGTAACTTCCATTCGAACCCTATTTTGATGATTTCTATTCAATTAAACGAATCAAAATCAAACTAAAAGTATGGGTTTGTTGGAAAATACCTGCGAATAGGTCCCATGGCAGAATCAGGCTTCTTACTGCGTCTATTATACTGGATTATGGATTCACTTGGCTCTTCCACTTCTTTATGAATCTCAAAATCAATTGGCTGATTTGCTAGATGTCCTAATGGGGGACCTGTTCCTGGGAGTCTGTTGGTTTTCTTTCGAAGAACCATTCTTATAGTCGATTGATTAATCGACGATGAAAATTTTATGAATCGACGATTAATCGATGAAGACGATGTTGAAATGGGGGAAGAGGAAAGAAGAAGAGGAGAACAGTTCCTCAAAACTGTTTTTTTTTTGTGCGTCTAGGTTAGATTAGGATTATGTTTAGGTTTTTGTTATAGATTAAGTTAGATGTAGTTATTAGGTTAGGGTTAATTTAATTAGGGTAAGGGACAAATTAGTAATCTCATCTGATTTTAGGACATCCCTTAACATTGTAGGGTAGGTGGCCTAATAGGACCATGGTCCCCCCAAAAAAACCATGGTCCCCAAAAAATCGTTCTTAAGTTAAACGACAGTTTATTGGTGGAGGCCCATATAATTTTAGATCCGAAATTTGTGTAGCCGACCAAACTGGTTGAACTTCAGCGATGGTACGGTAAGACCTATTCCTATGCACATGTCAAACACCAGAATATGCCAGTTTTGCATTCATTATTGATAGACACTTTTTGGTGTCTAATTTGATCTCAATACTATATATTGTTGGCACTCGATTTTGTACTAATTTTGGTGTTTTGTGTGTTTGTAGGTATTTTTGGGCAATAAATATTTTTGAGAAATTCGGCTCGAAAAGTTGATAAAGGCACCCTCGGAGCACATTTGCTAAACAGACCCCTGCTTTGGATAAGGGGCACTTCAGTTGGCACCTGCTATTCGCACCCCCAGTTTGGTTAGGGGGGCACCATCTTCATCGTTCAAATTTCCAGTTTGGCGGGAAAACTGTCTGTGATACTGGCAGAATTATGGTTCACCTTTTGGACGCGATTTTATGAGAATCAATAGCTGGGCAGACTTGATTGAGCATAACAAGCTTGGTTAGGGTCTCTGAGTCGATTGGATTTGGCTAGTTAACTCGTGTTGAAGTCAACAGGGGAATACGTGAGCAGCTGAGATATTCACGGGATATCAGCGTAGTTAGATGTGCGCTGCTCGCGTTTGGATATCACTTGGTCTCTGCAGAAGCATGGAGAAGTTAAATAAGGAAGATTCAGAAGCTGTAGATGCGTGAAGATTTAAAACAGGGAAGAAAATTTCTGTATCTTGCATGTGAGTATTCGTTATTGACTTCCAGGATTATTCGGAGTTATGAGGATATATTCTCGGTCAGAATGGGTATATATAGGCTTATGGATCACATAGAAGGAGAATCGAGAGTTGGGAGAGGCGACAGAGAGGAATATGAAGCTGCATAGCAGATTTTTCTGCTGCTGCAGGGAAGAAGAACCTGAAGAACATAAAACCGTATAAAATTGTCGTTTTAAGGGTCGCATATTTAACAGTTTGTAACGGCCAGTTTCTAACGATTACCTTCAGTTTGTAACAATTATTGTAACGGTGATCTCTGTAACGCCTTTTCAGTGTTGTGAATTGCCTGAGTTATATTTTCCTCTTTGTAAACACCTATTGAGCAATAAAAAATTCCTTTGAGTGTGTTTTCACCATGTGGAGCTAGAACCCATCACTGGGACAACGGAGGAAGCTGGATTTTATCCTTGGGGTAATTTAATTAATTCCTTATTTACATTTTGCACCGATTTTAAATGATTTATGATTTCTATTAATCAATTGTTATCTTGTTAGATAGTGTATGCTTAGTCTTAGGTGCTTTAGATACACTATGCTTGTAATTTACAATTGATGTTTTACGAAATCTACTTTGGCAAAGAATAGAGTCATTAGTTCTTTTTTTTTGAGCTATAAATGTCTAGGATAAATTTATGAATCCCATGAACATGAAAAACAGTGGAATCCCGAGTCCCGGTCCCTCTTCATCCTGTGACTTTATTTTGTGTATATATATTTTCTTATTTATTTTATTTTAGTTTATTAATTCTTAAAAACAATCTCATCAAGTCCGAGTGAACGACAACCTTTTACCACTATCAAAATTTCGATCAATTATGGGTATGTCAAAGTGACAGACATATGTGCCAATGCGCACACGATGTAGTTTCCAGCGAGCGATAGAATGTCCATCGCTATATAACGCTCGCTGATCATCATAGCACCAGCAGTAGTCACGTTATCGCTCGTTGGTTAGATCATCGCTCATATGTTTTCTATCCAACGGTCAGGAATTCGTCCTCCTATAAATACTCAAGTTCAAATTCGTTTCAACTCATACCAAATTTTTTCAATCTCACACATCTACTAAACTTTTCACCACTCTTCCAATTCTTCAAATAGAATGGCTGAAAATATGAACATGGCTGAGTTTATGGAAAACCAACATGCTTTTGAAAATGAAGGAGTTGTTAACCAACAACCCAATAAGAAGGTGATTACCAAAATTTACTACTGCGGGAGATGAATGTATTTGCAGGAATTATGTTTTTTTCCTGATCATCCTATCATTGGTGGTGCAATCCATGCCCAACCATTTTGGCAAAACATATTTGAGAGATTTCAGGAAGAATCAATCAACCTCAACAATCGGAATGCCCACTTGTTGATCATCGCTTCAATACAATCAGTAAGGAAATTATTAAGTATGTTGCTTTAGTAATGCTTGAGGCTGAAAACATGAGGAGTGGTGAAACCATGATGGACATTCAAGCAAGATGTAAGGTGGAGTGGCGTCGCATCTACGGAAAACACTTCCAATATGGAAGTTTTTTTGAAATTTTAAAAATGTTACCCAGATATAATTCAGAGTTTATGTTTTAATTTCTTAATTGTCAACTTAAGCCTGAGTAGATGTTTAATATTTTTCTTAGTTTATTAAAATGTAAGTGTAAGTCTAAGTTTGATGTAACAATGAATTAAGAATAGAGTATAAGCTCATACTGTCAACAATATGAGACAAATTTTCGAATTCATAAACAAGTAAGTTTTTTTTTATAAACTTCGAATTAATCATTAATAGTCACTTTACAAGACATAAAACTAATAGGGCGTTTGGATGCATATCCAGAAGTAGCTTTTTGACTTCTAAAAGTCAAAAAGCAAGAAATCAGTTTGGGTGTGGAATTTCAGAACGACTTCTAGAAGCAGAAAAGTCGACTTTTTGTGAAGCAAAATATCTGGACTTCTGACTTCTGCTTCTGGAAAAGCAGAAGTCATAAGCAAAATTGTATCCAAACGCGCTATAAACAATAATAATTTAGAATATAGACTTTTAAAAATAAAAATCTAGGTCAATGTTCTTCATCTTGTTTAACGTCTTCATTTCGCATAACTTCCAATCAATGTGCTCATGAACAGAGTTTCTTTTGTTTATCTTCTTCTTTTCCTTTAAAATTTTCTTTACCTTGATTTCCATGCCTTGAACTCTTCTTTGCCTTGTCTTAGCTGCAGGTTGAGTTGGTTAACATCCAAAACTTGAAGACTTCTTTGTTTTTTACTTATTTCTTTATAACTATCACATATTTTATCAAAAACACCTTCAAGTACTGCTCCAGAAAAGTCAAGCTACGTTGCCAAATCAAGTTGGGTTTGAAACTCTGCCATTTGATAAATTTTGGAAAAAAATAGATTGAGAAAGAGAGAAATAAAGAAAAACTTTATGTAAAAATTTTGGTGTAAAATTTTAGTTTAAAAATTACCTATTTATAGGAAAGAAAGAACTAGCCATTGGCCCTAGTCGTTGAATCGAGCGATACTATTATTATACCCGTCGATAATGTTTTTATCATTGGCGCCATTGACAATAGTGGCACAACTCATTTGCAATGCCACCTGGTATGTCAAATACAGAATTTTGTCGTGGTGCATAGGGACGGGCCTAAAGGGTTGTAACAGGTCGATAAAAGTTTTGATGCTCACGAGTTTCGAATTCAGGTTATTGGTGTGCATGCATGTTATATGTTTTAGGCGCAATAATATTTATAATAATTCATTGAAGTAAATACACATGACAAAATTCAAATATCCAATTCATTCATTGAGTGAAAATAAATTACTCGATGAAAAGCAGGATAAAATTAAAACAAGCATCAAATTCTTTACCGATCAATAAAAAAAATTCAAATAAGTTGGAACCAAAAAATTCTCACCAAGAGAATTGTAATAGAATATCTTTAGATATCTTGGTGTCTCTCCTTGTCGACTCAGGGCAGAGCCAGCTTAGAACATGGGTGCGCAGTTGCACATCCAGCTTAATTAGATGTCTTGTAAGCACAATTAATGGTTGTTTTGGATTTTTCGAATTGTAGGTAACCGTAAATATATATATATATGGATGAACTGTAAATATATACACACACATGGATGAACCATGTTTTTTTTTACTCCAAGATTGAGAAATTCTTGGAGCTAGTTGGATCATAAAGAACTAAATCAAACATGTAAAAGGACCCTTTGCTTCCTAACGACCTCCGATCCACGTTGAGTAGGTTTACATGAAACATTTTGATGCATCATGAACTATCCATAATACTGTATAGTCCTCAAATAATTTACAACTAACGAGTTTCATTCCACTCTTAATTGAGTGATTGACCACTCAAAAGATGGTGGATTTTTTTTGGAAAAACCCACCATTTTACTATAAAGTACACCTTTATTCACTTTTTTGGTTTCCCAAACTATACTGATCTGACATTATATATCAGCAAAGACCAATAATAAGAAAAGTTGTGTCAGACTGAGTGTTTGTGGTTAGCATCCGACATCTTATACCTAAAGCGCTATATAATGAAATATAAGCAGATGAAAAACCATATACATCACTCGTAGATGTTTCTACCATATGTCTATGCAGCATGAAAGCAAACTTCTCTTTAAAATGTCTTATTTATCAATCAAAAATATTGTAGACTTCTCATTTCGAATTAGTGCATTCATCAGTTTTGTTTTTGAAACTTTAAAATGGAGGAAATTCCACGTGTGAACGCGACACTTAGCCAAGAGGGGTCTGTGAAGTTGCAATACACAAGCAGATTTATATACAACAGAAATTGGAATAGAAATCAAAAACAAAAATTATTATTTGATGAAAAAATAGAAGAAATTAAACTTAAACAAGGAACAAAAAAAAATGTACAGTAGAACCTCTATATTGGAATACTCCCAATAGAAATAACCTCCAAGTATTTTAAAATTTTCTGGTCCCAATTCGGGCCAGCTATATTTGAATAAACTCCATATCGGAATATATAAGTCATATTTTTTTTCCAGTCCCGTCTTAAGGAACTTACCTCCATATAAGAATTAATAATTGACATTATAATTTAAATGATATAGGTTTTGCCATACATCAAAGTTTAAGACGAAGAGATACTTATAACTAGTTTGCAAGATACTTTGTGGATTAGATGTTTTTTATAGCTCAACTCGATATAAATTTCTTGGGTTATATGATTTCGTTTGCTGATGTTCCGTGTCGTGGTTGAGTTTTGTGTTGATTATGTTACATAATAAACTTCATATATTCATATATGTAAAAGTAAACAAAATTTAAATATTATCTGTATTATTCAGGTGCATTTTGGCGTTTCTAGGTATATTTACAATAATATTTTTTTTTATCTGTTCAAGATAAACCTCCATATATGAAAACCTCCATATAATTTTTTTTTTCTGTTGTAGTCCCTAGGATATTCTTATATAGTGTTTCTACTGTATTAGACTAGTCTACTGAAAACAGGGCAGACTCCACTACGGGTATCACAGACCTGCAAAGAAAGCAAGTATTTTTATTTTCCGTCCAGTTTGATATACAACTATAATGGAACTTATGTGAACACTTAGTAATACATCCTCCAAGTTCCATATATATTCTTAACAAATTGCGCACATCTGATGTTCATCTGCTCTAATCTTTTCTAAAGGGTAATCATCGGTTCTACTATTATCCTTACAATTGTATTTGGTGATGATGCGGCGATGCTCTACAAGATAATTATGTTCTCTTTTCAATATCTGATCGTTGAACTCACGCTCATCTATTCCAAAGAGAGGACGACGGAAAGTATTGTCTATTGTTTTCAACAGAGGAAATAAACAAACCCTAACTTCTGTTATTCACACTAACAATTCTTATATTACCCTAATAATCTCTTTTGAAACAAAATTAATTAAAGAGGCCGGAGTAATCCGCTGAACAAAATATTTTTAGTTGGGTTTGTTTATCTGGGTGGGCTTAGCAAATGGTTGTGTAGTAGCAAAATTGCAGTACTGGTTCTAGCCTCTTGCAAAATTCTAGTACTTCTCGACTTTCATAAAAGAAAAAAAAAAGTCAGAAGTTAATCCAAGAACACAATTGAACTACTTTCAAAAGCAAGAAAAAATAATTATTTTTTTTTTGTAAAGAGAATTGTTTCGCTTCCGACTTTTGCAATCGACTTCTATCTTTTGAAGAAACAGAAGCATTTCTATTTCTATAAGTATCCAAATTACAAAAATTCTAAACGGACCACCCATTTCAAACTACTTAAAAACCGCATAGACTCAAGCACCAAAAACGACCTCATGTTTTTCCCAAAAGAGCGTGACCCACCTAATTTTTGTGTCTATACGGTTTTCTAGTGGTTCAAATGGACAGTCTGTCCGGAACTACTGTCCAAATTAATACCCTCTAATTATTAGAGAAAGTCAATTCCCAAAGTCAAACACTAAAAAGTTAACTATTTTGTTTCTAGAACTCATTTCAAATTTTGCCCCCATCCTAACCTCCGATTTTATGTTTCCAGATTTTTCTATCTCATAGATAAAAAATACTTATCGAGTTTCGAACTCAGGTCAGTGTTGTTTTTTTTATTTCCTAAAATCAGCGAAAATTTACATCTGTAAATCCACGTGCTATAAAGGTAGTATCCGATCTTCTAACCCGCACAGGAACAGGATAGGATTGTGAGAGAAAGAAAGGACACTAGTACTATTTCCAATAAATAAAACACCCCTTATCAGACTAGTCTATACGGCTATATCCCCCACCAGTCCCCAAAAACGAGTTAGCCCTTAGGTTTTTC
The DNA here is from genome assembly GCF_003573695.1 of Papaver somniferum. Lineage (NCBI taxonomy): Eukaryota > Viridiplantae > Streptophyta > Magnoliopsida > Ranunculales > Papaveraceae > Papaver > Papaver somniferum. The sequence goes on along the minus strand of NW_020627707.1, from coordinate 1,223,559 downwards.
CGTCAAAAGGAAGGAAAAGTAAAGAAACAAACAGAGAAAGTGAAAACCCTAGAAATCTACCCATCTAAGAAGACGAGAGAATTACCGTCCGGGCTTGGAATTGGGGTTATAATTTTCCCGCGGGTAAATAAATAACCAACCATGGTTCTGAATGAGGATGTGATCAACAGTCGGCAACGTATACAGAACACCAAGACATTGATCTGTGCTCTGAATCTCGTCTCAAGAAATCTACCTCTTCCACAGGATATATTCGATACCCTCAATTCTATCTACTCTCCAGATCATGAGGATGGTGGTGATCTTGTTGTTGACAGAGATTCAATTGCGGAGAAAACTAGGGTTTCTGGTCATAATTTGGTGGTGGTTCAAGAGAATGTCGCCGGTGGTGGTGGTGTCAGAGATGATGGTCTTCAGAGGGAGAAAGATGCTAAGAATGGGATGATCTTGAATGGAGGAGGGGATTTGATGGAAGAATTTGAGGATGCACTTGTACAGCAACGGAGAAATTGCGTGTCTGGCGCCGGGTTAAGAAAATCTGAAGAAGATCGTTTAAGAACCAACATTCAGCATCGATTGTCCGAGCTTCAAAAGTTACCTTCAAGTAGAGGAGAAGATTTGCAGATGAAGTGCTTAATTGAGCTTTATGGGTTGAAGTTAGCGGATTTACAAAGTAAAGTTCGGTGTAATGTAAGCGATGAGTACTGGTTGAGTGAGAAATGTGCTTATGCTGACAAGCAATTGTTTGATTGGGGGTTAATGCGATTGCCTGGTCCTAGGATGTATGGTATTGCAGATGCGTTTGCTACGGAAAGAGATGACCGACAGCGGGGTAAGAAGCGAGATGCTGAGACGGCGTCAAGGATAGGGGAGGAGGAAAAGAGCCGGATTGAAATCAGGCAGAGGAAATTCTTTGGGGAAATTCTTAATGCGTCGCGTGAATTTCAAATGCATGTACAAGCTGTTTTGAAACGCAGGAAACATAGAAATGATTATGTCCTGACATGGCACAGACAGCAAACGCAACGTGTTAAGCAACGTCTTACAAGGGAGGAGAAAGAAAGATTTCAAGCACTGAAAGTTAATGATGTGGAGACTTATGAGAGATTGGTGAAGGAGAGCAAGAATGAAAGGTTAACGATGTTTCTTGGCAAAACTAATGATCTTCTTATGCAGTTGGGAGCTGCTGTTCAAAAGCAGAAAGATGCAGAACTTGATTGTTCTAAGAGTGAGAGCCGAGCGGAATTGGCTCCAGGGGGAGATGAAGATATGCTGGATGATTCTGACACCAATGTGAAGTCAAATGATCTACTAGAGGGCCAATTTCAGTATGATTCCGCTATCCATTCAATTCAGGAGTCGATAACAGCGCAACCAACCATGCTTGAAGGCGGAGAACTAAGGCCTTACCAGGTAGAAGGCCTTCAATGGATGGTTTCTTTGTTCAATAATAATTTAAATGGCATGCTAGCTGATGAGATGGGACTAGGTAAGACAATTCAGACCATAGCCTTAATTGCATATCTCGGGGAGAACAAGAATGTTACAGGCCCGCATTTGATTATTGCTCCAAAAGCTGTACTTCCTAACTGGGTTAACGAATTCAAAACGTGGGCTCCTAAGATTGTGACCATTTTATATGATGGGAAAATGGATCAAAGGAAGGCAATGCGGGAGAAATATTCACGAGAGTACAAGTTCAGCGTGATGATTACTCATTATGATTTGATAATGCGAGACAAGGCATATCTGAAGAAAATTCACTGGCATTACATGATTGTTGATGAGGGGCATCGGTTGAAAAATCATGAGTGTGCACTTGTGCGCACCCTTGTAAAAGGATATCACATTCGGCGTAGACTTCTGTTAACTGGAACTCCAATACAGAACAATCTGCAAGAGTTATGGGCCTTGCTAAATTTTCTGCTGCCTACCATTTTTAATTCGGTGCAGAATTTTGAGGAATGGTTTAGTGCACCTTTCGCAGACAGATGCGATGTTTCTCTGACAGATGAAGAACAACTATTGATTATCCGCCGTTTGCATCAGGTTATAAGGCCCTTCATACTGAGAAGGAAGAAAGCTGAGGTGGAGAAGTTCCTCCCCAAGAAAACTCAGGTCATATTGAAATGCGATCTGTCAGCATGGCAGAAAGTTTACTACCAGCAAGTCACCGATTACCGGAGGGTTGGCCAGGATACTGAATTAGGCACCTCAAAAAGTCTTCAGAATTTGTCAATGCAACTCAGGAAGTGCTGTAACCATCCATACTTGTTCGTGGGGGATTATAACATTTGGCAAAGAGAGGAGATTGCCAGGGCTTCAGGTAAATTCGAACTGCTTGATCGCTTACTTCCAAAACTTAAAAAAGCAGGGCACCGAGTTTTACTTTTTTCCCAAATGACCCGTCTTATCGACATTCTTGAAATTTACCTTCAACTTCACAATTATAAGTTTCTAAGGCTGGATGGATCAACGAAGACGGAAGATAGAGGGACTTTGTTGAAGCAGTTCAATGCACCTGACTCTCCTTACTTCATGTTTCTATTGAGTACCCGTGCTGGGGGTTTAGGTCTAAATTTACAAACTGCGGATACTGTGATAATGTTTGACAGTGATTGGAATCCTCAAATGGATCAACAGGCAGAAGATCGAGCACATCGTATTGGTCAAAAGAAGGAAGTTAGAGTTTTTGTTCTGGTTAGTGTTGGATCCGTTGAAGAGGTTATCTTGGAACGCGCGAAACAGAAAATGGGTATTGATGCCAAGGTTATTCAGGCAGGATTGTTCAATACTACTTCCACAGCTGAGGACAGAAAAGAGATGTTGAAGGAGATCATGCGTAGAGGTACAAACTCATTGGGAACAGATGTACCTAGCGAGAGAGAAATCAACCGCCTTGCAGCACGGTCAGATGCTGAATTCAGGATGTTCGAGTTGATGGATGAAGAGAGAAGACAAAGGGAGAAGTACAGATCAAGGTTAATGGAGGACCATGAAGTCCCCGATTGGGTACACTCAGCTGCAAGGGCAGAAAAAGCTAAAGAGCCAGAACCTGATAGTGGCTTCTTTACAGGCAAGCGACAAAGAAAAGAAGTTGTTTATGCTGACAACTTGAGTGACCTACAATGGATGAAAGCTATAGAACATGAAGAAGACTTGGCAAAACTTGAAGCAAAAAGCAAAAGGAGAGAAACTCTTGCTCCCGAGACCAGTCGATCAACCAGTCAAAATGCAAGGGGATATCAAATACTATCTGAATCAAGAAACCATGACGAATCAATGGTCAGTGAAGAAGCATCAGAGTCTACTTACGCCGAACGAACCCCTAAAAGGCTGAAATCTGTTCCATTGAGGTTCAGAATTCCTGTACCTGGAAGTGGTAGTGCCCTGAGAGGTGATGATGGGATCACACCGACGACCCACAAGAGAAAGAGATGAACTGCAATAACATCTGATGTGTGACAGGCAGCAGACACCTAATGGTCAGAGGAAGTAGATGAATTCTGGCTGAAATGTTCTTGAAGTCTTGTAATTCTTAGATTAGAAAGAGAAAAGAAAAAGAAAAAATCAATACAATTTCTGAAGCCTTAAATGCCCTTGTACTTTCTGACGTTTTATGAAAGAGGTCATTAGATTTTCTTAATCATTTGATTGTGCCGAGAATACTTGATGGTTTACAATAGCTGAAAATAAACACCAGCAGCAAATTGGACCTGGTAAATCTCAGTTCCATATTTTTGGAACTCTTAACCCATAGTTTTGTTGACAGAAAGAAAAAATACCCTCATTTGTCTGTCAGGTTTTCAGCAACAACTGCAGAAACATCACCCGCACGCATAGCAATCTGGTCCTGAGCACTTGGCGAAATATCGCTTTCATTTTATGATTCAAAACTCTCTTCCCAGAACTTGAACTCACCAACAGCATCATAGTGTATGAAATTATCCCAACAAGGTGGTCCACTATTTCTTCCAGCTGCAACATACTGTCATGATCTGGTAACTCTTAACAGAAAAACTGTAATATCAAAATATAAATAAAGTTAGTACCTTCGCAAAAGCCACGGTTTCGTGAACAGTGTCTTTTAAACTGCGAACCATTAGTCTCATCATATGCTGGTGATCCGGATAATCCCCATTGTCTTCATAGTCAAGACCCACTATTTCCATTATGGCTTTAAATTTGTCCACCATGCCATAATCTTGGCAGCCTCAAGAGGAGGTAGAGTACCTAATTCTATGTGATCATGAGCCGCATTGGCATATGAAGCAGAAGATGCTCGGGAAATGAAAGACAATGCATTAAGAAGAAGAAGAATTAACCATGTCTGCCTTGTTTACAGCAACAACTGCAGAAGAAGCATCATCCACATGCATAGCAATCTGGTGCTCAGCAGTTGGCAAAGTGTCACTTTCATCTTCTGATTCAGAATCTGATTCAGAAGTCTCTTCCTCGAACTTACCACCAGCACGATACCACCTTTTGAACTCACCCCACATATATGGAAGCTCTCTATTTTTGCCAGTTGCAGCAAACTACATAGAGAGGGACTCTCAAGATCAAGCAACTCTAACGAAAATATAATTGAAGTTAATCAGAAATTATGTACCTTACCAAAAGCCACGATTTGATCAACGGCTTGTTTTAAAATTTCAAGCCTTTCTGTACAATCCCCAGCTTTTTCCTTGTCAAGATTAAGGCCTTAAATTTTTCCGCCGGAATCTTGGCAGCATCAAGAGGAGGTAGATAACCTAATTCTAAGTTTCCCTGGGCGTCCAGTACTGCATCATGAACTCTAGAAATTTCCTTGCTCAGGTCAAATTTACACTCCGCCGCTGCTGGTTCTCCAGTGAATCCTCGGCCAGTGAATTTCCGGAAATGGTTTTCCAGGGGTTGAAAAGATTTGTGGAGAAGAATATATCAAAGTGTGGTGCTGGAATTTTGAGACGTTTGCAGAAGTTGGATTATCCGATATTAATGGAGAAGAAGATATGGGTTTTGATGACCATCTTGTAAACGGGTTTCTTCTGCACATGCAAAATCTTGAAACTGGATTCATTGTCAGAAGAAGAAAGGAAAACCTAATAGTTACCGGCGGAGGAGGAATGCAAAGGACGCGAGAAAGGGAGGAGGCTTTATAGTATAGTTATCGTCCAGGAGTAAAAGGAGAGAAACTCTGGCTCCCGAGGCACGTGAATCCACCGGCGAACATGCAAGGGGATATCAACGACTATCAGAATCGAGAAACGATGACGAATCAATGCCAATGGTCAGTAGAGGAATTAACTACTGGATCATATATCAACCCTTTATCAATGGCCCACTCTATCGCTTTATGCAGAGCCAATGCTTCAGCTTGCTCCTTGTCTATGGCTCCTCCCGAGTCTCCCCATGCTCCTTTGTAATCACCTGCATAATTCTTGTGGATTAGTGCTATGCCCATAGAAAAAGTATTTTTTTATCAAAAATTGCATCAAAGTTGATCTTATCATAATCGAAGGAAGGTGGTCTCCAACATGTTTCTAGAAGAATAATTGGTACATTCATTTCAGTAACCTTGAAGGAAAACTAGCAAAATAAGTTGTGGGAGGTGCAATTAAGTACGCATTTCGAAAGATAAATTTTGAGGGAAGACATCAACAAGGATTGCCTCCTCAACTGGAGACGCATTTCCAAAAGAAAAGGTTGAGACAAGAGAGCAACAAAGATTGCCTCCACAACTTTCGGTGGCATCTACTCATGAAACGAGGAAAAAGAGTTGGTTTTACAGCTCAGACTTTATACTCTACCAGTTCAAAATAGACAGCGGGGGAGAGCAGATCTATGGATTTCATTGGTGGCTTATCAACAACGAAAAAGTGATGATGGACAGTTGTGATTACATACAAAAAAAACAACTGCAATGGAAGGAAGTTGTATGACTAAAATTATGTGAATAGTATTTCACACTGCAAATAACTTGATTAAGCATATGAAACGAAAAATAGTGGTTAATATAGCAGAAGAACTAACTTGATAGGTATTATCTGCCTTGTTTTCAGCAACAACTGCAGAAGAAGTATCATCCATGTGAACACATAAATCTCGAAGCCATCCACGTGTTCACAAACAATATTCGCATACATTCTAATTCTGAAATTGTACGTCGTATATGTAAAGGGGATGATTATATCGATTCATCGACTCTAAGCCTTCGGACTTGTCATTGTCTAGTCGAATATTATAATGTTCATATAAAGGGGTAAACAGAGAATCAAATGTAAATGTAAAGCACATGACGTTCAATGCTGAATATAAAGTGCTGAAATATAAATGAGACAAAGATTTACGTGGTTCGGCACTAAGGCCTACATCCACGGGGCTGGTGTTTCACTATGTATTGAATGATTACAAAGATAGTCAAATGACTTTAGAGTACACATAGGTCTGCGGAAGTAGGGGGATCACTTACTCTTCCTATTTCTCTCTCCTATATTTGCTCTGTATTGGTCGACCCCTTCTCTCTTAGTGGAGAGGGGTATTTATAGGGTAGGAACGTGAGTCCTACTTCTGAGGTGTCGTTGTAACCTTATCTTCTTGTGCTTTGTGCCCATTACGCAGAGGTCTTCGGCATATGCTGCGGTCTAAGCTTGAATACGAAGGGTTATCCTCGTTTCTTCCACGAGCTGATTGACACGTGTATATCTCTTTGCTATTTAATGCGGGTAGATGGATGTATGCTCGTGTCAGACAAGTGTCTCTTAGTATGGTCACATCTGTGTCAGTCAAACTCTCTCTCAACCGTTGATATGGGATCTTCCTCGGGATTGGATGTACTAACACCCAGGGGGTACTATCTGGTGCTCCTCTAAGCCATCATACCTCTGTGATCCTCTGTCGCTGACCGTCAGATCTGCTGACCGGTGACATTTTCTGATGAGATGCTTGTTATCATGTTTTGATATCTCATTTTGCATGCCTTCCACGTGTCTCTTCCTGTACACGTGGTGGATGATGAAAGGTGTACATACAATTTGCCCCTCTTCTTCTGACTTGGGCGTATTTTGCAATTTAGAAGAAGAAAGGTCGTCATACACGTTTTATCTCTCCTGAAATAACTTCCCCTATAAATACGGGCACGCTTCCCACTTTGCACTAACTTTCCCCATAACTGCTCCTTGGTACGAGGGACATTTATTGTCTTCTCTAGCTTTATAAATAGGAAAGAGAATGTGAAAAAAAACTTTTATCCTCTTCTTGTCAGTGTTCATCCTCTTCTTGTTAGTGTTCATCCTTTCTTTCTTTGTTTTCTTATTCTTATTCCTTAGTCATTTATTATCGTCGTTCTTGTGAGGAAGATAACATCATTCAATTTTCTGTCTCTTTCGCTCTCGACTGCTGTTGCCCCTGTATCACAGATAACTAGCTTTTGATATCTCCGATCCTTCTATCTTCGACCGTGGTTGGTGCTTGTCGTCCTCTTCTATACGGGTATGGGGTTTTTCAATAGCTGCTCATCATTGATTTATCTATTTATCTACCCGTTTGTTTCCTGCTGCTGTATTCTTGGCTTTGTGATGAAGAACACACATGTCGAAGCATATATACTTTCCCCTGTTCTTTGTTACAAAGTCTGTGAGTCTGTATCTAAGTACTATCCCTGGAGTCTGATGGGGTATTTCTGGTTATTTTTAGTTCTTAGGGTTTTTAACGTTTATCCGGATGAACCATCAATTATGGGTTTTTTGATCTTTAGTGATCTCCTCGTATTCTTCTCTAAACAGTTTTTTTTTCCTTGTAGATATGTACCAAACCCCGCCGTCTAGTCCGCCAAGATCCCCTCCGCGTCGAGATTCTGACAGATATCCACTTGGGGAAGGTTCTTATAAGTCTTCACAATCAGATCCTCGGGGACATAGGGTTTCATCTTCCTCTGGTGCGAAGGATTTGCCTACTAAGAAAGGGGATTTTCCGAAGGGTCCTTATGGGTCTAGGTATGTTGTTAACCGCACCCCTTCTCGTCCTCGTGAAGATTCTAGGAGTACGCAGGCTCCTCCTCGTGATGACTCTAGGAGTACGCGGGCTCCTCCTCCTCGTAATGAAACATTGGATGTTCCGCCCCTTCGTTCAATGGCTCCTCCTTTAGTGCCTCCGCAGAAATCTTTGCCGCCTCCTCCAACGGTTTCTTTCAAAGGGAAGTACTCCAAGGGTACTATGTCGAGAGCTGATCCGTCTAAAAATCTTCCTTCTAAAAGGAAAGCTTCGGAATTGAGTCCTACTTCAGATTCCGCAGACGAAGAAGAAACTGCCCCCGTGATACGCAACATTTCAATTGGTAAAAATAAGGTCACTTTCAAGCATATTGATCTTGAGATGTTCAAGGAAAAACATGAGCTTCAAGCTTTTGAGGTTCGCTTCTATGCCCCTGACGATGATATCACTTACGAGCTCCTTGCTAAGTATCAGTTTGATGAGTTTCATCTATTGACTACGGTGAATCCTTCGAGGCGGGTCTCATGTTTCCCCTATATAAGTCGGGTGACTCCTTTTATTATGACGTGCTGGCTAGCCGCGAAGGCTCTTCCACAAACACTCATAATCGTTCCGTGTCACAACTGTCTGGGAATTATCTTCGTGCACTGAAGGAATGTTACCTGCGGAGCAAGGGAGAGACTATGATGACCTGCTATGTTCCAAATCCTGCTGAGAGAGAGTGGTACACTCCTCAGAATTTTAACAGTTCCTTTGGGGATTATGTCAAGAGTAGAAACCGTAAGCCGTGGAGTCTTCGTAACATTGCTGCTCCTCATGGTGAAATTCGTCTTTTGAGTGAGGTGAGTGATGCCAAGCTGAAGTATGTTCCTGGTACTGAGGGATCTGCTAAACGGAAACTCTTTCCTGCTCGTGAAAGGATTAAGCGTGATCATGATTATGAATGGCATGCTACTGTTATTGAGGTAGTTGGTCCTTGGGCTTATGGTTGGATTCCTGGTCCGCGCGGTTGGCGTCCTTCTGAAAACAGAAAGCCTCGTGAAGCTCCTCCTGCTCGTTATGGAGATTTCTGTCCTTGGCGTCCGAATTTCGCGGGCATGAGTTTTCCTTACGCTCTTGATGTCGTTGATGGAGATGAGGAGGAGGTTTCTGGTGCTACCCATCCACCGAAGAGTGCTGTTGCTACCAAGGTATAGTTTCTTCTTATATTCTCTATTCTATTTTCCCCTTTTTCCTTGCTTGAATTAATTTTCATTTTTGAAGTGAGGGAAAAAATGAGCCTTTGTGGGGATGTGTACTGGTTTGTAGGTGTCGAAGAAGAAGAAACTTGGACCCAAACAATCTTCTACTGTGGTGACCGGTGAGGCTGAGGTTTATGAGGAGGTTATGAGTCCTGTAAAAGAAGGGTATGCTGAGGATGAAGAAATGTCCGATGGAGAAGAGCGTATCGATACTTCTCATCCTGATGACGAAGGTGGTAATGGTGAAGAAGAAGTTACTGGGGGTGGTGATGGTGAAGAAGAAATTGTCGCGGGTGGTGATGGTAAGTCTGAGGGTAATATTACCGTAGGTGGTACTGGCGGGGGTGGATCTGCCCCTGTTGGCGATAATATTGGTGGTGTGGGTACTCTGCCCGTTATTTCCCCTGAATTTTCTTTTGGTAGGATATATTCCGCGGGGGAATCCTTTGATGTGAACGCTTCCATGGGTCTTGCCGAAGACTTCTCATTGCTTTCCCCAAATGATGATTGGGATGTGCTTAGGGATCTTGGTAAAGAAGGTGCTACTGGTCAGCAGGCTGAAAACGCAGGTGGTCATACTGAGGCTGGTGATGTCGAGACTTACGCGAGTGAGGGGAGAACATCCAAAGGGAAGTCTGCGGTTGAATCTCCTTCAGAGGATTTCCCTTACTCGCTAATGCCTGAAGGCGAAGATGCCATTTTGGTTTGGCTTAAGAAGAAAAATCTGATGTTCGTCCCCAACCCTGCCCCAGTGGTCCCTGTTGAGAAGAATTCTGACGCTTATACTCGTCAGATGATGCAAGTGTCTTTTGAAGCCCGCGTTGCTGAGATGTGGGAGAAGAATATGAGAGATTAGGAATCTAACCTAGTGGTTGACCCTCCCTCCTCTGTTGCTGATATGATGGCCATAGCTGATGGGTACCAATACGGTTTTCCCCAGCAGCGTGTCTTAGAGGTAAATCCTTGTACTGATTCCCTCATGATATCCGAACATTGTATTCTTCGCGATATCCGATCCCTTGGGTATAATAATGTTTGTTGTTTGTGACATAGATGATGAGGAGCGAACATTGTAACCATGTTCTATACCAATTCTTTAAAGCAAAGTCTTTAAAGTTGGAGGCTAAGCTTCGTCATAGAGAAGAAGAACTATCTGCGGCCGAAATGGAAATAAGTGAACTGAGGGGTCGCCTGAAGGAAAAGGAACAACTGGGTAATGCTGAGGAAAGTCTCCGTTCGGAACTTGCTATAGTCCGCAACGAATTGGAGCAGGCTCGTATAAATGTATCGTCCCTCACAGGTTCGTATTTTACCGACCTTTCACTCCTCGTGATTCCCTATTTGTACTTTGGTGTTCTGTCTGGGTCTCCCCACCCTATCTTCAGTGGGTGGAGTCCCCGAGCTCATATGGCTTTGGAAAGAAAGGGAACGACAGAAATCCCGCATTGCAGAGTTGGTGGGTAAGTTGAAAAGCGAAGCCGTAAAGTGGAATGCTCGTGATGATGAGCACAACGCCTTAGAAGCTGAGTGGCGTGAAAAGCGAACACTGATGGTTGATATGCAAAATAAGTACAATCATAACCGTCGTCTGTTTAATGGTACGCTTCTATGTACACGTGACAACCTGCGTGAAGCTCTAGGACATGCTTCGGACTTAGAGGTTAGAGTGCGCTTTTTGGAAGGAGAGCTACAACATGATCGTTCTTTCTTAGGCCCCGGGGTTAGGGATAGTATGCTGCATCTTACCAAGGAAAGAGATAATGCTAGGGCTGAGGTTGGCGCTCTTAGTAAAGCCCTAGCAGCATCTCGAGCTGATGTTGCTCGCCAAGTGGAGTCTGAGAGAGATCTTGAAGTGAATGTGTATCGAATCCATAAAAGGATGGGGGAGATGAATGATGAAGTCAACCATCTTCGTCATTTGGATTCAATGAAGCAGGTAGACTTAGACGCGATTCAATTTTCTCTTACGAACCTTCAAACGGATTATAAGAAACTATCCGACGAATACGACTTTCTTGATGAGGCACGAGACGCAGTTGTTAATGAGTATGAAGAGGCTTCGACTAATGTCGAAGGTATAACCTCGTTTTATCGAGTGTGATTCTGTTATTTCTTTGTTTTAACCCCTTGGTATTTCTTGTTTTCAGCACTCGAGGGACAGCTTCACGCAGCAAATGATGAGCTTAAAAAAGCTCAATATGCCTTAGTGCAGCAGGAAGGACAAGCCAACTATTTCAAAGGGTTGGCCGCGTCTCGTGAGGAAGCAGCAGATATTGCCTCCAAAGAGGCGGAACGCCTATCTGCATTGTTGTCTCAGGCCAACCAGCGGACCGTTGTTATCACTTATAAAGCTCGATGTCAGTTGGCTGAAGAGACCAACAAAGTCCTAGACAAGATTGAACTTGATCTTAAAGTCGAACATGGTCTTGTCAAGAATTATCCGCGTCGTCCCCTTCCCGCGCCCTTGCCTGGTTCTTCTGGGCCTTCTTCAGGTGGTAGCGTACCTCCATCTCGCAAAGACAACCCTGTTGATGGAGCTGTATCGTCCAAGTAGTTTTCTTTTATTAGTCATAGAAAGTTGATCCTTGTTGATTATATAATTTCGGATCATTTTTTGATGTATCGTCCAAGTAGATTTATTTTATTAGTCATAGAAAGTTGATCCTTGTTGATTATCTTATTTGCTGAACTTGTAATCAACTTTTTATGAAATGGACCATCCTTTTGGTGTACCTGCGTTATCAATTCATTTTTATTTTAAGTATTGTGAAGCGTTAAATTAGAAATAACTTGATTTGTAAAAAGTTGAGAGTGTTTGGGTGCGACATCGAAGGTAAATACCTTCGTGATCGTCTTGAGACCTGTCACCCCGCTGGCGAATCCTGGGCCAGAGGATTCCCAAACGGTGGGGGCCGAGGCAGCGTTCTAGGATATGGGATGTTTATTTGAAATATTTACATGCACCCATTCCGTCGACCCGCTGCCTTAAAATTGGTTGGGTATCTCTTTCTGTTGGGTGCCTTCCCCCTGGTCTTACACTCATAGACACTGATAGGGGAGCCCTGAGAGATTGTAGATTAACTACTTTCCCCAATATTGTTAATTTATTATGTAATGTACATGCGTTCACCCAGCGGGACTTTTGACCATTTCGTTTGCTTGAACATTTCCCAAAAAGTTTGTTTGATTGATAGGTTGAGGCCTGCTACTCCTCGTCCAGAGATAGAAACATGTAGAGCGGTTACACTGCCTTCTTCTTCTGGTATTCTTCATGCAGATGCAAAACTGCGCTGCTCTTATGGGTAGTACGGTATGAGCCATTTAGCATTCCAAGGGTGTCGGAGGACCTCGCCTTTCAGATTGCGAAGATAGTAGGAACCGTTTCCCGCAATGTCGTGTATTATAAAAGGTCCTCCCCATGTAGGTGTTAACTTTCCACATTTCTTCTCTCGTTGATACTGCGGGATTGTTCTTAGCACATACTGCCCTTCTGAAAAATTTCGGAGCTTAACCTTTTTGTTGTACTCTCTCGCTAATCTTCGTTGATAATTTTCCATCTTTTGCAATGCTGCTTCCCTCATTTCTTCCAGGTCGTCCAGTCTCTCTAACATCATGTATGTTGTGAGATTTTTCTCCCATGCTTCGGTCTTTGTGGTTGGCATGAGGATCTCTGTTGGGATGACTGCTTCAGCTCCATAAGTGAGGAGAAATGGGGACTCCCCAGTGGCAGATCTTCGTGTTGTCCTGTATGCCCATAATACATTGTGTAGCTGTTCACACCATCGCCCCTTGTGTTCGTATAATTTCTTTTTGAGGATAAGGGCGAGGGTCTTGTTAGTATCTCCCGCTTATCCGTTGCTTTGAGGGTATATGGGGGTGGACTTGTTCTTTCTTATTTTGAAAGTGTCGAAGAGCATGTCTATGTTTTTCCCCTGTAATTGTTTACCATTATCGGACACGATTTCCGCTGGTATGCCGAACCTGCAAATGATGTTTTGGAATATGAAAGTAAACACGTCCACGTCTCTGATCATGGCTAAGGCTTTGGCTTCCACCCATTTACTGAAGTAGTCCGTGGCTACTATCAAAAATCGTCTTTTCCCTGATCCTTCGATGAAAGGCCCAACGATATCTATTCCCCATTTTACAAATGGCCACGGACTATCCACAGAATTCAACGTTGTTGCTGGTGCGTGTATCTTTTTGGCGAAACGCTGACATTCTTCACATCGTCGGGACATTCTTGCAGCATCTTGTATCATTGTGGGCCAGTAGTATCCTTGTATTTTTGCTTTGTCGGCTAGTGATCTCATGCCGCTATGATTCCCTACGTCGCCATAATGGATGTCGTTTAGAATTCGATGCCCCTCTTTCCTAGTTAAGGAACGTAGTAACGGTCCGAGGAAAGATTTATTGTACATGACCCCATCCCGAAGATCATATCTTCCTACTTTGGAGAGTATTTTCCTGGCTTTTTTTTGGTCCGTGGGTAAGGTTCCATCCTTGAGAAATGGATGAATCATCATTCTCCAATCATCTTCGTTGCTGAAATCTCTTGATTTGCTCTTGACAGGATATCTTCTTCGTCAAAATCGTTATGGATGTCTTCTCCCACCTGATCTTCGATATTTTCTTCCACTGTATCTTGATTTGTGGCAAAGGAAAATTGTGATGCAATCGAAGTCTCATATACCCTTGTTATTTTGATAGCTTCGATATTCTTGTCCTTCAGCATGGATGATATATATGCTAGGGCATCCGCGTGCCTGAGATCTCTTCTGCACAAGTGCGTGAACTGGATGTTCGGTATTTGTGATGCAAATGTTTGGACCAAGGCCATGTAAGCTGAGAGGGTTTCTTCGTATAGATTGAATTCGAACCCTATTTGCCGTATGACAATCTTCGAATCACTTGTCAGTCTTACATCAGTTACCCCATCTCTATTATCAAGCGGAGGGCATGTACGACTGCCTCGTATTCGACGATGTTGTTAGTATGCTCTTTGAATTCTAACCTGAGTGCCTGTACGATCCTTTCTCCAGTTGGGGTGGTAATGACAATGCTTATTCCTTCCCCTTCCTTATTTTTGGAACCATCAACGAAGACTTCCCATCGTCTTTGACTCGTGGGTTCGAGGACATCAAATGGATCCTCGCTTTCCTCGTCGGCTTCTGGTATGCCCCTAATCTCTTCATCGTTGTCCAGGGGGAGGTCTGCTAAGAAATCCGCCAATACTTGGGATTTTTGGGAGTGCTGAATTTCATGGATGATGTTGAATTGGTCCACGTGGGTGTTCCACTAGGCTATTCTACCTACTTTTCCCGCGCTTTTGAGGACTGCTTCCAATGGTGCTTTGCTTTTGAGTAGCCCATACTAATGCCAGGATGAGTTGTTCGATCTTCGTGTAATTCCTTTCCGCAGAATTGAGGGTCTTGCTGACATAATAGATAGGCTGTTCTATCTTCATATTGATTTTGACCAACACTGCGCTAACTGCGTCTTCTGTCGCTGCTATGTACAATGCCAAAACCTCATCAGGATCAGGCTTTTGTACGACTGGAATTGAATCCAGGTATTCCTTGATTTTTTGGAAGGCTTCTTCACATTCTGCGGTCCATTCAAACTTACTCCCTTTTTTGAGAATATTGAAAAAATGTTTGCATTTATCCGAGGATCGGGCAATAAATCTGCCCAAGGCTGCTAAGGATCCATTGATCTTTTGCACTTCTTTTAAATTCTTCGGAGATGGCATTTCCACTATGGCCTGAATCTTCGCGGGGTCTACCTCAATACCCCTTTTTGTTACCAGATATCCGAGAAATTTCCCTGAGGTGACACTGAAGGTGCATTTTTCTGGATTTACTTTCATGTGATGTTTCCTCATTGCTTCGAAAATATCTCTCAGGTCCCGGTGGTGATCTTTGCGCAGCCTACTTTTGACGAGCATGTCATCAACGTAGACTTCTAGGGTACTACCAATCTATGGCTTGAAGATAGCATCGAACATTCTTTGGTAAGTTCCCCTGCGTTTCGAAGTCCAAAGGGCATTCTAGTATAGCAATAAAGGCCATGCGGGGTGTAGAATGCTGTGTGTTGTTGATATTCTTCTGCCAGGGCTACTTGGTTGTAACCAGAATATCCATCCATGAATGACAGCTCTTCGTACCCTTCCACTGCTTCAACCAGTTGATCTATGCTCGGTAGGGGATAGCTGTCTTTTGCACATGCCTTGTTGAGGTTAGTAAAGTCGATGCATATTCTAACCCCTCCATTTTTCTTAGGGACGATGACCATGTTCGAGATCCATGTTGGGTATTTGACTTCCTTGATGAAGCCTGCTTCTAGTAGTTTTCGAAGTTTTTTCTCTACTGCCTTATGATACTCTGGTGCGACTTTTCTTATTTTCTGCCTGAAAGGTGGCGTGCCTGGTTTGATGCGCAACTCGTGTTGGATTATTTTTGGATCAATCCCCGGCATGTCTCCTAACTTCCAGGTGAATACATCCGCGTATTCTTTAAGTAGTTTGGTTAAGGAAGCTTCTCTTTCTTCGTCCATCATGGTCCCTACTTTGATCATCTTAGGATTTTCTTCCGTTCCTATGTTGATTTCTTTTACGGGCTCCACTGATGTGAACACCGGCTTCGGGTCCCTAAGGACTGGGACGTTCTTTAATTGCTATTTGGTATGTTTCTGTCCTTCGTTGGCTGCTGAAGTACTTGCCTCTGTGTTAATAAAATTATCGTCTTTTGTCAACCCCTTCCCCGTGGTTTCCTTGAGGAACAGGTCTATGGACTTTTCTTTCGCCGCTTCTTTATTTTTGGTCCTTTGGGTTTTTCGCTGCTCTTCCTGTTCGTTGTTGATACAATCCTGAGGACCAAGGGATCGTTATGGTCTTCCATATCTTCTTCGATATCTTCAGTATCGAAGATGATAGGTGCGTCCATCCACTCTTCGTGCTCGTCCACCTCTACGCCATCAATCTTATATAATTCGCAGTGGTCTTCGAATTGCTTTCATAGCCTTTTTCCTATCTGCGATATAAGTGAGGGCCCTACGGCTTCGGAACACAAAATGGTGTTGATTGTGCGGTTTCCCTCTGGAAATTGGACTTGCTTGGTTCATTTGGATCTGTCCTCGGTGACTTCCTTTCGTATGTATTGCTTGAGTTCGCCAGCATCAATCAACTTTTGGATCATTATTTTGAGGTTTTTGCATTTCTCAGTCTGGTGACCATTGAAGCAATGATACTCATAGTAATCTTTTGACTTCTCGGTCCTTGGGGGCTGTTTGCCCTTAGACCACGGCCACTCCAAATTTTCCCTTCCTTTGATCTCTCGCAAGATCCGAGCGTAGCTAGCATTGAGCTTCATATAAACCTGATCTTCGAATTTTTGATCGTCTTTTTGTCGTTCATCTCTTCGTTCCTTCCTATCTTCGTGCGGTCGTTCCACTGAGCTATTTCTTTTGGCCCTGCTGGTTTGTTCTACGGAATTGGTACGGTGAGACCTCTGCGTTTGTGCCCTCGGGTTCTCACGCTGGATTTCTTCAAGACGAGCATACTTCTCAATAATTATTCGAAGATCTCCTTCTGTCTTAGGTACGCTTCCGTGGATCTCAACAAACAGTGGACTCATTCGGTCTAATACCCACTTGTAGCAGTTGATGCTTACTACGGGATCCACACTCCCTATAGCTTGGCAGATCTTATGCCATCTGTTGGTGTATTCCCTTGTGTTCTCCTTGTAACCAATTGCCAGAGAAAAAAGTTTATCCATTCCGGTGTTGACAACTTTGTTGTACATGTAGGTTCTCAAGAATTTCTCTGCGAGTTGATCGTAGGAGTTGATGGAATCAGGTAGCAGGTTGTCAAACCAAGACAAAGCCGATCCCTTCAGACTTGATGGGAAATACCTATAGAGGACGGCGTCATTTTGACTCCATCGGGCTAAGATACGATTATAATACCGGATATGTGCCGCGGGATCACTGGATCCGTCATAGCATTCAAAAGTTGGGACAGGGCACTTCAGCGGAATGGGGTATTTGTCAGGCGATGATTTAGGGACGTGGAGTTAGCCTCTTTCATCACCTCTTCAAGCCTTCCTCTGCCTTGTCTAGCTTTTAGCTGCCTGATATCAGCCACCATCTCATCATGCAGCTCTTCCATTGCGCGGTAATGTCCCACGTTCTCGTGCTCAGTTGAGCGTTTCTTTCTTCGATCTTCACTGTCATAATAATCTGAGTCTTCGGCGGCATAATCCGGATCAGATGCGCTGCTTCTCCTAGCGGCGTTTGCTAGGATGATTCTTCGGTCTCGATTAGGCTCTGGTGCCTTAGAATTTGCTTCGTCCATTTGTTGGCTGGTCTTTGTGCTTTGGGAAATCCGATCTTTTAAGTCTTGGTTCTCTCTGGCCAGAAGAGCTACGGCATCTGCGTAGACCTGCTGGCTCTTTTTCAATTCTTCGAGCTCTACCATCAGTCGGTGGGACTGGTTAGATCCCTGATTGGGAGTTCCGCTTGTACCCCTACGACCATGGTTCCCCATTCGTCTACTGTGTGTATTAAGGGTGGTAGAGGATCAACTTCAATTGTTGGTATCTCCAAGTTTGGTCCCCTCGATTGAGTTTCCACCCGCGGTGCTAAAATCACTGGTATGGTTTGATTCTGACCGTTGGTTGACGACATTCCGAAGGCTGGCGGATGCGCGGGATGATGTGTCATAGATTCTGCCACCCCTTCTCTTTGTTGATGGACTTGGTTTGAAACCAAAGTTTTGTTAGCTTCTGCAGCCTGGAGGGCCGCAATAGTTGTATTGTTCTTTGCGGATGCTGCTTTGAGAGCCGCGGATGCAATGGAGTTAGTGTTCATAGGTGGGGTGATTTCCACAGCATCCTGCCTCTGATTAGGTGTTTTAGCTTTGTCTCATTTCTGCTTACTTCGGGTCATGACCGGGGTAGTCCTCGGTGTCTCCTTTGATGTGGCTTTGGTTTTTCCTGCCTCTAGTGTCTTTTCCATTTTTAGTCCTTTTCTGCATAGGGAAATAAATAAAGAGAACCAAAGATATCCACGAGGATCAGGTTAGTGCCATTCATACCCGCAAAATTTGTGCAATAAAAAGAAATGAGCTGCCCAAGGGACTTAATAAAAGAGAAACATAAAGATTTCATCGGTCTTGTTTTCGCAATACAAATCCTCTAATAAACAATTATGGATCTTGTTTTCAGACTACTTTTGAAAAGGAAAACGTTTGAAAAGGAAGATCCGTAGCGAAAACTCATGAATCTGATTATTAAGTCTTAGTTTTAAAAAGAAAAACGCCTCACGTGAAAATCTGTGATAGATAGCCGTGGATTTGTCTGCTTTGAAATGCTGTTTGTGAAAATAAAGACCATGAACCCAGAATAAAAAAGGTTTTGAAAGCACGCTGAACCCGGAATAAAAAAGGTTTTGAAAGCATGCTGAACCCAGAATAGAGCACAACCATAATGCGTGTTTAAGGTGAAATCACAGGATAAGATAAATCTTTTACCGGGACAAAGTCCCTGTTTCTAGCGCCAGATTGTGAACACATAAATCTCAAAGCCATTCATATGTTCACAAACAATATTCGCATACATTCTAATTCTGAAATTGTACGCCGTATATGTAAAGGGGATGATTATATCGATTCATCGAATCTAAGCCTTCGGGCTTGTCATTGTCTAGTCGAATATTATCATAAATAATGTTCATATAAAGGGGTAAACATAAAATCAAATGTAAATGTAAAGCACATGAAGTTCAATGATGAATATAAAGTGCTGAAATATAAATGAGACAAAGATTTACGTGGTTCGGCACTAAGGCCTACATCCACGGGGTTGGTATTTCACTATGTATTGAATGATTACAAAGATAGTCAAATGACTTTAGAGTACACATAGGTCTGCGGAAGTAGGGGGATCACTTACTCTTCCTATTTCTCTCTCCTATATTCTCCTATATTTGCTCTGGATTGGTCGACCCCTTCTCTCTTAGTGGAGAGGGGTATTTATAGGGTAGGAACGTGGGTCATACTTCTGAGGTGCCGTTGTAACCTTATCTTCTTGTGCTTTGTGCCCATTACGCAGAGGTATTCGGCATATGCTGCGGTCTAAGCTTGAATACGAAGGGTTATCCTCGCTTCTTCCACGAGCTGATTGACACGTGTATATCTCTTTGCTATTTAATGCGGGTAGATGGATGTATGCTCGTGTCAGACAAGTGTCTCTTAGTATGGTCACATCTGTGTCAGTCAAACTCTCTCTCAACCGTTGATCTGGGATCTTCTTCGGGATTGGATGTACTAACACCCAGTGGGTACTATCTGGTGCTCCTCTAAGCCATCATACCTCTGTGATCCTCTGTCCCCGACCGTCAGATCTGCTAACCGGTGACATTTTCTGATGAGATGCTTGTTATCATGTTTTGATATCTCGTTTTGCATGCCTTCCACGTGTCTCTTCCTGTACACGTGGTGGATGATGAAAGGTGTACATACAGTCCGCAGGCATAGCAATCTGGTGCGCAGCAATTGGCAAAGTCTCATTCTCATTTTGTAATTCAGAACTCTCTTCCCAGAACTTGCACGCAGCAACAACATCATAGTTGTAGTGGCATAAAACCACACACCACATCCAATGAAGTAGAAGATCGATTAACTCAAAGTGAAGATACACAACAAACATAGGCACAAAGATATACGTGGTTCGGTATGATTACCTACGTCCATGGGGTGAAAGGGTGAATGCTATTATTTCTCTTCTTTGGTTACAAATGTTCTCTCCTTCTCAAATGGTGAAGCTCTCACAACTCAAGTATAGTGCCTTCTTTTTCTCCCTTTACAACCTGCCTCTCTCTCTCGACCTGCCCTTATATTTATAGGCCAAGGTCGACATACAACAGAATTACAATGTTGGTCACATTACATCAATTTAGCTGTTCCCCATCGGACCTTCACTGCTCGCCCGACTTTCTGGTTTGACCGATAGTTCTTCACCCGAGGCCGAGTCTTAATCGTCTGGTTAACACCACGTTCCTTTGTTTGACCATCTTCCTTCGTCTGACCGAGTGCTTTCTGATTGTTCGCCCAACCTGTCGAGGATAAGGGTCACGTCACATCCGACACCTATTGGGCCATCACGTCTGACCCACGTGATACCTCGCTCTTTGCGCTGTTTGGTTCTATCTTGTGCGTCGCCGCTCTTTGTTCTTTGGTGTATCACAGCTTAGGATCTTGACACCTAGCCCTGTGGATTATCTACACCTACATTTATGGCCCTTCTTTCGCTCGTGTGCTTGGAACGAGGGAAAGAAAATCTCTCCACCTTCCCACGTCCTCGAGCATGCTGAGAATTCCGCCATGCAGTCTCCCACTAATTCTCCCTTTATGACTTGTAACCGTTGTTGTCGGTTGAGGCGCTGCACCCTATAAATACCTACCTTCATGTTCTCTTTCCTTTTCTCGCCATTTTTCAGAGAACCCAAGTGTTGTTCTTCTTTTTTTTTCTTTTCCTCCCACTTTACCGACGCCATTAATTCCGGTGATTCTCTTATCTTCTCTGTTTTCGGCTTTGTTGTTTTTGTTGGTGAGGTTTGCGACAGTCGTGGTTAGTTCTTCCTTTTACTTCTCTCTTCACCAACGTTTATATATCTCCGTTCGCATTCTTCCATGGCTACTTCTTCTCCGTCAATGACTGAAAAAAGGTGTGTGAGTGATACCTTCTCCGAGGGCGATGTTGTTTCTCTTGATTCCCTATTTTTGCTTGAGAGTCCTTTCCATCACGATTATCGTGCTATAAATTCCCTTTTTCCTGATGATTCTCCCTCTTTTTCATGTAGGGCTGATAAGAGAGTCTCCAAAGACTTGTCTCATGATGAGTTTATTGAACAGTTGAAGGAAGAATTCGGTCTTCAAAACTATGAAGTGACCCTAGTCTCGGTCCAAACGGGTGTGTTGAAGAAGAACGATGTCGATAAGCATGAGCAGTCGTCCGAGGCGGTCATCGTCACTCGTGGGCAGTTGGAACTTGTCCTTCGCTTTCCTCTATACAACCCTGCCAACCCTTTCTACTATGAGGTATTGTCGCAACTTCGTCTGTATCGGGCCTTGACTCAGTGGAATGGCAACACTTTCCGTCTGATGAATGAGTGGAGAGACCGAGGCGAGGGTCGCGACTCTACGGCCGATTGGTCGACCTATAAGCCTGGAGACGCTCCCGATTACACTTCTGCCAATTTTATCGTGAACTACCGAAGCGGGACAGCTACTAATGGCGACCTTGCTGGTTTTGCTGCTAGACCTCACCGTCAGAAATCTATGCCCGAGGGTGTTGACAGATTGATGCTAGATGCTGATCCCCTTGGTAAAGGTTCCAACAAGCGTGCTCTTCACACCAATGACTCATACTGGGACCGAGTTCCACTTCTTGTTCGCGGCCAAATTTTGCATGGTAGCTTTCCTCCTCCTCAATTTCCTGCAGAGCCTTATCCATTCTGGGTGATTAACGATAATAGGGTATGTTGCTTTCTTTCCACTTTCTTTGATTCCTGCTGTATCGGCTTGGGGTACTGATTAATTTCTTGTCGTAGGTTAAGCCTCAGGGCGTGCCTACCAAATCGGATTCTATTTCCAAGAAGAGGAGCGCTGGCACAAGGGTCGAGGAAGACCACGGGAAGGTAACAAACATATAGCTTTTATTCTAAGTACATGTACTTTCCCCTGTTTTTTTGCCTTCACGTGTTCTGACGCTGAACCTTGTGCAGAAATTCCCTAGGCGCGAGGATGAAGATGTTGGAGGGTCCGATATTGTTGTTGGTGGTTCCAAGGCGTAATCCCCCTCGGGTAAAGGTGGCGGCGAAGGGAGTGGTGCTGAAAAGCTCGGACATTGTGATCGACATCCCCGATCAAGAAGATGAGGACGATATATTCGGGGACGAGCAACTATTTGATGAGGATGATGGTGGTTAGAAGGAAGGAGAGGTTCATGCGGAAACTGCTATTGTGACTCATATCGTGCAGTCTGGAGCTCAGGGGCCGACCCGAACATCGCTCCAAAAGCTGCCCCAGAAGGATGTTGGGTCTCCCTCGGGTGTTCTGACATATTTTACCATATCAGTCCCTATGTGTGATTCTCTTGGCGCATTACACTCGGAGGAGTTCGACTCCTATACAGATGAGCAGATGATTGCTCCCGTGCCCCTGTATCATGACATTGCGCCGGTCTTTGATAATCTGGTAAGTGGTTTTTTTGAACTCTTCGTTTTGATGTTATCGGGCCTTATTAATGTCGTCTTGGGATGGAATTTGTAGGCGTTGAATCGGTCGAGGTTGGAGGCTGCACTCCGCCGACAAGAGATTAGGAAGTTGGAGGCTTCTCTTCAGCAGGAGAAGGAACGATCTCGTGACCTGGAGATCAAACTCGCCGATGCTCAAGGTATATTGTTTACATAGTTGTGTTGATTGAGTTCTTTGTACCAATATCCTGAGTCAATTATTGTTCTTCTAGCAGAAATATCTAGTATAGATCTAGAAGCTTCTTCGGAGTATAGGATTATGAAGAGAAAATGGGATATCGAGAAAGATCTTGTGGAGAATCTTCGACAACGAATTTGCAATAAGGATGGGAAGATAGACCGACAGGAGGCCGAGATCTAGAAACTTCAAGAGGAATTGGACATATATCGCCTGTTGAGTATATCCCCGAGGAGATAGATAACTTGCGGGCTCGCTTGGGGATGTTTCAGAGACTTGCTGGTGATAAAACGTTACAAGCCGATAATCTAGAGAGTCAAAATGGTTCCCTTAGGATTCAAAATCGAGATCTTCATGAAGATTGGCGACGAATTTTGAGGGAAAAAGCTGTGGCCGAACAGTCCAACCGAGATCTTCTTGAAAGGACCAAGGGCTTCGATAAGCTATCCAGTGACCTAGAATGGACCCAAGCCCAGTTATCGATGCTATAATTGTACTATAATAGTCAGAGGGCCGAGTGGAGCGATCAAAAGAAATATTTCCCTTCGAATGAATTCAATGAACAATACTATAATGAGTTAACTTTCAAGCTTTCTAAGGCCGAGGATGAGTTGTCCAAGTCCGTAGAGTCGTTAGAATCTGTGTTGTCAACCCTATCAGGTCTCTGGAGTGCATGCTGGGTGGTCTTAAGACCAAGTTAATTTGTTGTTTTTACTCCGTGTTCTGCTATATTCCGTGTTTAACATGCTTATAGTGTTTTGTTTCAGCCGAGCAGGGTCGTGCTAAGGATCTGGAGCGAGATGTGCACAACCTCGTGAAAGAGGTGGAGCAGTGGAAGAAGGCTGAAGGCGAGACGAAGGTTAAGCTCCAAGCCGTCGAGTCGAGGTCCGAGCAGCTTTCTCAGCAGATTGTGGATGAGAGAGGGGCCGGTGTTATTCCACCCAGGAGTTGATTACGCCTTTTGTAGTGCTGCGCCACTAATTTGCCCTTTGTTGCGGGTTGTAATTCTTTTGAACACTTGTCCCATGCTTCTTTGAACAACTTCTTTTAAATGGGCTGTTGCGTCGCCAAGCTTGTTTTTTCTTTTTTATTTTCCTTGACAATTTCCGCCTTTTCCACTGTGTTGACAATTATCTTGATAATTTCATCCTTATCTTGTTGTTTATGTTACGCACCTGCATTTAATGTCACATGTATTGGTTATTAGTGCCTTTTCTGTTGAACACACTCAACAAGGAGGGTCATCGGGCCCGATGCCATGTCCCAGCCGAGGTATCTCATCACTATCTTTTAGATTCAGTGGAAGGGTTATAGTCACCCTAGGTCTAGGCCCGATAATCCCGAGTGGTTATCGACCAACCAACTCGGGCAAGTGGTCACGGCCACATGCGATGGGGGTAACCTTTCAGATGTAAGTAGGTTACTTGGCTGAGAAGAAATCGTATCTTGACAAACTTTGGTATCTGGCTTCCAACCACCAGTACCCTTAGGCTACCTCGGCACTTGCATACTGCCACTGCCCCGAGTGTCGAATAGCCAGTCGACTGTAAGTCACCTCGGCACTTCCACACTGGATTTTCCCCGAGTACGAATGACCATTCGAGTGTAAGTCATCTGGGCACTTTCTTACTGGCTTTGCCCCGAGTACGAATGACCGTTCGAGTGTAAGTCACCTCGGCACTTCCTCACTGGCTTTTCCCCGAGTACGAATGACCATTGGTCGCTCATGTCATATTTCCTACCCCTCGCGGTTTTAAAGAAATGAATGACAAGTATGTTTTCCTGTTTCCCTCGAACCACTCATGGGTAATAGAGTTTCAAGTGTTGTGCGTTCCACGGTTTTAGCTAGGGTTTGCCGTCTGGTTTGAGTAATCGATAAGCTCCCTCGCCAGCTTTAGACACGATTGTGTATGGTCCTCCCCACCTTGCCGCTAGTTTACCGCCCCTTTTTTCACGTTCCCAATCGGCTATAAATTTCAACACTAACTGCCCCGGTTGAAACTCTCTTGGTCGAACTCGTTTGTTGTATTCTCGTTGTAATCTCCTTTGGTAATTCTCCATTTTTTGCAACGCCATCTCCCTTGTTTCCTCCAAGTCATCGAGCTTGGCCAATATTAGATCTGCCGATATGTTTCGCCTCCAGGCTTTAGTTCTTGTGGTGGGTATCATTGCTTCAGTTCGTAGTATCGCTTCGGTTCCATAGGTCAGCATGAAAGGTGATAGCCATGTTACTTCCCTTCGAGTGGTTCGATAGGCCCATAAAACATTGTAGAGTTCTTCATACCAATTACCGTACTCTCCATATAATTTTTTCTTCATATTATCAGCGATAGTTTTGTTTGTGATCTCGGCCTGCCCATTACTTTGAGGGTATATGGGGGTAGCCTTACTTTTTCTGATATTGTAGGTGTTAAATAGTAGGTCGATGTTTTCTCCCTGGAGCTTTTTTCCATTATCCGAGACGATGGCCACCGGTACTCCGAAACGACATATGATGTTCTCCCAAATAAACCTGAAGACGTCCTTGTCACGGGTATGTCTCAGTGGTGCCGCCTCCACCCATTTAGTGAAGTAATCCGTCGCTACTATTAAGTATTTTATCTGCCCTGATCCCACATGTAATGGTCTCACGATTTCGATCCCCCACTTTGCGAAGGGACATGGGATTACTACCGAGTTTAGAGCTACTGAAGGTGCATGTATGTTCTTACCATACCGCTGGCATTCTTCGCAAGCTTGCGCCATTTTTTTTGCATCATCGTTCATATACGACCATAAGTATCCCATCGTTTTCGCTCTCGCTGACAGACTTCGTCCCAAGCTGTGATTTCCGGCCGCTCCATAGTGTAGTTCATTCAAGATTGTCTGGCCTTCTTCCTTACTTAAGCATTTTAAGAGTGGTCCCAGATATGATTTCCTGTATAGGATTCCGTCTCTTAGCTCATAAGCGGACGATTTTCTTTTCACTTTGTTGATCTCGGGTCGCCCCTTGGGTAACTCGCCTTTCTCCAAGTACGAATGAATCGGCTTTCTCCAATCTCCGTCCGGATATATGTCGGCCGTGTTGATAGCCACGTCGACGTGCACCTCGGGTATCTCTGGTATGGAGTCTCATGACACGAATACCCTCCACACTTGGGTCTGTGAGCTGGGATGCAATATATGCCAAAGCGTCCGAATGTCGATTGTCTTTTCTTCATATGTGGAGAAATTTGATGCTAGGGATCTGGTCGATATAGAATTGGGAGAGCTCCCATTACTTCTGCAAAATCGGGTCGTGGATGGCGTATTTGCCTGTGAATTATAGGATCACCAACTGCGAGTCGCTAGTTAGTCTTACATATTGTAGGCCCATCTTGACGATTAATCTCAGGGCGTGAATCGCAGCTTCGTACTCGGTGACGTTGTTTTTCTCCTTAAATTCCAATCTAAACGAATGAACCATTTTTCGTCCCTTTGGTGTGGTAAAGACTATCCCAAGTCCCGATCCATCTTTGTTTGACGCTCCATCGACGAATACTTCCCAACGTGATGGGCTACTTTCTTCGAGTAAGTCGGCCGAGTCTTCTCGATCTTCTTCCATTCCGGGTATGTCCTCGACCTCATGTTCGTCTCTTAGTGGAAAATCTGCCAAAAAATCTGCCACTACTTGTGCCTTCACTGCTGTCCTCATTTCGTAGAAAATGTTGAACTGTTTAATTTTCCCCCTCCATTTGGAGATCCTTCCAGATCGGCCTGCATTGTCCAATACCGCCTCAATAGGTGATTTTGTGAGCACGCGGATCCGATGGGCTTGGAAATATGTCCTTAGCTTCAAGGTGGCGAAAGCTAGCGCTAGAATCATATGTTCCATCCTTGTATAATTTTTCTCGGCCGGACTCAATGTCTTGCTAATGAAGTAAACGGTTTTTTCCTCGTTCCCTTCATTTCGAACTAAGACTGCACTGATAGCATATGAAGTTGCTCCGAGGTATAATGTGAGTACCTCCGACGGCTCGGGTCTTTGTAATACTGGAAGACTTGCAAGATGTAGCTTAATATTGTGAAACGCCTCCTCACAGGCGTCCGTCCATTTAATTTTCTCT